>NW_014039691.1:7848-18719 GCF_001186125.1 Sphaeroforma arctica JP610 | reverse complement strand
TATCTATATCTATATAATGTCGAAAGTGTCGAAAATGTTGTCCTATTAGTACCTGTATCGTATATTTATGTATGTATATATACATTCAGTTTGCTATGTATTTGTATGCTATCATGTACAGAGACATATACTGTGTACATGCTTCCATAGCTGGCTTTATATATTTCATATTTAGATTGAAATAGATACGAGTGCATATTGGTTTTGTTTATTGTCTATCCATAGCAAACATGTGCATATAATATATGAAAGTACCTTCGGACTAATGTAGGATTATATCTGGCATATGTGCAAAAGTATTCAACTTTTAACTTCCTAATACGATATTTGGTTCGAATCAGAATTACCTGCACCACGCATAGTGATTGTCTTGTGTTTGTTTAATTAAAGTTTATTGCGGCTAAAAAACTGCATACTGTGTTGACAATGTATAAACTTACCCACGTATGAAGATAAATCAGCTGCATACATGATATCTACGCAGTCAGATGAAATCATCCCATTTTACGATCAAACACAGACGTAAAAAGGGTAGTCTAGTATTTAGATCCCGAAAGTATTAAACGTACGCTTATTCAAATTTGCTACTGAAAAACGGGTCTGTATATGAGCATGGTAGGACAACCTAATTTCATATCTGCATAGTTTCAACAGCTTGTTTATCTTCTGTACTTTTTATTGCGATGATGCTATAGTAGAGTATTGACAACATGTTTACCTGGCAACATACCTACAGAGCTCCACCGGCATCGATAAGGAAATTTCGATACGCGGATGTCAGGTCGCGTACGTGAAGACATCGCGGAGTAAACGGGATTGCCTGCAAGTTATCACGGCAGATAAAGTGCAGTACCTCATCAACTTTGACCCGAAAACTGTGGAAAAATGGATTTCTGAGATCGAGAAGGTGTGTAGACCGGTTGCTGATGGTCTAGTTCAGTAATCTCTCAGGTTGTTACAAAGATATCCTCCACAGACACTTCACAAATACTCACCTCATGACATGATTTCCACAACTCATCTCATGACATATCTCACGTTATTCACACTGCGTAGATACACTCGGCACAGAAGATTCAGAAGCAAACGTCTCTGCTGTCTCATGAGGAGGTAACGCTGGCGAGTAGTCCCACAGTGGAGGATGCCAAGAAGAAGCAACCAGCCATGCCAGAGGTGGTGCAGTTCGACACGGACAACAATGCTTTCATGGTAAGGAACACCAGCTGACCTTTTAACCTAAGTACATGACTATATGCTATAACTTAAACTATGTGACTATCTGATGTATGTAAATATATGTTGAAGACCTGGTCTTAAATCTTGAATAGACTCGTTTATGGGTCTTTAGTGAAGTATGCCACGTTGTAGATTGAGGGGATGGCCGTGAGGAAGTATATAGACAGATGAACAGTGAAAAGCGAACTGTTACCGATCGTTTGTTTGATAAGGTGATTAGAGTGGTTGCGGTTAGGTTTTACAACAAATACATAACAGTACATACAATCACACAGCAAACATGCATGTTCTGTACACTGTGAGCAGGAAACAACTGAACATACGTGTGTTTGTGTAGACTGGTCATCTCTAGCATTCAAACTTTCCGCGCTAACCCTTGCCCCATTTCCGCTTCTACTGTCACAGAACTTACCGAAAGCCTGGAGCGCCATGCTGGAGACCTCCAACATCTCCAAAGACTTGCAAGCCAAAGACCCCCAGGCCGTGCTTGATGTGCTTCAATTCTACGCCAAGAACTCAGTGCATATGAGTGATGACTTCGACCGGGTCTACTCGTAAGTCTAATCGTTCCTTGTGTTCTATATCACTCTGTATTAACGAGCCTCGATATTATCTCAAAGGGGTTCATTGTCGAGAGGCAGTCCGGAATATCTAGCTAGCTTGGAAAATACTCAATCAGGTTGAACCCATTCTTCGTCTCGACAATTGTTTGTAACGTTCGAGTCCTGTACATGAGTGGATAAATATATCTGCTTGATTTATTGGAGTTAATCGGAAAAGTATGTTGCTTGGCAACTAAGCTGAAAGAAAATGTCTTCCCAATCTCTGAGTTCAGGAAGTTCACCCACTCGACGTACAATGAGGGGCTTGCCCCATTGGTCCCTGCGAACGATCGGAAGAGCAGCGTGCTTCTAATGTCAGAGAAGAACAACATAGCCGTCGAGGAGCCTGAAATTAGCCCTGCCGAACCCAGGTGGAAGAAAGGTATCATATATATATACAGATAAGATAGTACTGACAATAGTAGTACGCGTAGTATTGGCAGTATCAATGCGAATGTATTCACAGGGTCAGCACGTTTGTTCATACTCCCTTCCTAGACATGTCTGTGCACAATGTAAGGATATAGCGATTTAATTAAAAATACGGACGAGGACACGAAAACAATCCGATTTTCCAACTTCTAGGCTTCTTCACCCATTTAATACCTTCGTGTGGGTACTGACCTAATTTTTTACTAAAACCTCTTCAGAAATCGAGCAACGGCGATACAAAACTGGTTCCACTGGCTCGGATTCAAGCCATACTAGTCAGAGCGATGCCAACAGCGCAACGACAATCAGTCCTCGTCCATCGAAGAATTCTATAGACAAAACAACTGCCTCTCCGGTTGTTGCCACCCCCAAGAGAGTCTTCGATCTACCGTCAGATACTCCGTTCTATGAGCTGAAGAAGCGACTATGTATGTAGGCATATGGTACTGTGCCTAGATATTTTATATGTATGTATAGGGTACTCATCCTCATGGTGTTTTACTAGATATTTTATATATCTATGTATATATTATTTATAAAATATAACAGATGTATGTATAGATATAAGTATAGATGTTTGGAATATATGTATATATATTGGGAAAAACTGTATCGGTATCCGGAATATGTGTATAGATATTTGGAATATCTCTATGTATAGATATTTGAAATATTTGTATAGATATTTGGAATACATGTATAGATATTTGGAATACATGTATATATATTTGCGCTATACGTATAGGTATTTGGAATATATGTATAGATATTTGAATATGTATGTATAGATATTTGAATATGTATGTATAGAGATATGGAATATCACGCACTGTGCCATAAATATATGGAATACAACTTTTTCCGTGCGGTGCCAAATTTCATGCTGTGCTAAATTCAGAATTCAAGTATTGTTTTGAGCGTCTTGATAAGTCTCTTTTATATCTCGCATACTTGCCGCACTATATTACCATCCACTTTGTTTAGAATCTCTTACATGCGCAAGCAAATCGGTTTTCTGCTCAGTGTGACAGCTCACTGAAACCCGGCGCGATTTACTGTCATTATTCAACAGGGAATGTGGCCAAGTTTGAAGGAAATCCTCTTGAAGTCTACACGGGCGCAGTAGTTGTCGGCAAAGGGTATGACTGATATTCCCAGTGCTTATTGGTACAGTTTATTGGCCTGTCAGTTACTACGCTGAGTCGTTAGTCTGTATTGTCATGGCCATCTTGATTTATGTTCTCGGATCTTTAATATGATACCAACTAAGACTGAAAATGATAATTGGGGTTGTCAACATTTTTATTGACAACCCCAAATTCTAATTTTTATCCGTTTATTCTTTCAATCGACGAATGAACGGTGTTCGGGGTTGTACTAAAAAGGTAGTCGGAGCTGTCGATATTCGGTTCACTCTGTGTATTCATTCAACACGTTCAACGGTTATGCTACTTCCTAATTCAGGGCCTCGGGGTGCGTTTACAGCGCCACGAAAAAGGATGGAACGGGCGTGGTAGCGTTGAAGGAGATGAAACTTAAAGAACAAGATCGCATCGATCTGATTGCTAATGAGATTGAAGTGATGAGAGACAGTCAGAATCCAAACATTGTGAATTATATTGAGAGCTTTCTGGTGGAGGATGTTCTCTGGGTAAGTCTTGTGCGAACCGTGTGTGCCCACTACCTGTTTCTTAACTGCTATTCAAAGCAATTGTCGTGATACATATCGAAATATATCTAAAATACATCTAGAGCATCTAGGATTTTTTGTTACATCTAGTGTATCTAGATTTTTATGTTGCATCTGGAGCATCTAGAGTTCTTTGTAGAGGTTTTGTCACAAATGCTTCGTTGCCTAGCTATGGCAATTTTTTTCTTTATTGCTACATGTACCACGGGCACCCATATGAAGCACCTTGCTACACATGAGTATTTTTTTCTCAGCAATTAGACTGAAGGCCCCATTCAACACGACTGAAAATTAGTTTCTGATTATAAACGTCAAGATGTGCTAACAAATGAGGCAGCCGCCTGGAGTACAATTTCCGATCGATTTTGTAGATAGATTGACCACTATTGACTATCCAACGATTACGTATTGTCTCGATTGGAATTGGTTTCTGGGAGCGAAGAATCGAAAAGCTCATCTGCCTCCGCGTTTCTACAACCTACCCCCTCCGTAACGCAGGTGGTGATGGAGTATATGCAGGGTGGTTCACTGACTGACACAATCGAAGCCAACTTCTGCACAATACCCGAAAGCCACATGGCGTGCATTGTGAAGCAGACCCTCAATGGCCTAGATCACTTGCACAAGCAAGGCATCATCCATCGCGACATCAAGAGTGATAACTGCTTGCTGGATAATCACGGCAACGTTAAAATAAGTAAGTGGGGTACTAGGCACAAGATGACATAAGAAATTATGATTAATATGTGGAGTGCTACGAATAAGAAGATACTTTTGCACAAGATTTTGTATTATATGTGTACACAGTAGAAAACTCTACCTTAGCAAATACCTATGGAGGTCTATCATAATATTTGGGGTTTGTCATTGAATCTTTTCATTCATTTGTCGGCTGCCACCTACCTTCATTTTACTCGAACACTCCTCTTGACTCTGCTCCTAACTGTCCTACGGTATCCGCCTAAATCGTTTCTCCACCATAGCCGACTTTGGTTTCTGCGCGAGTCTGACGCCTGAAGACAACGCAAGATACACCATGGTAGGCACACCCTACTGGATGGCCCCAGAAGTTGTGAAGCAGTCCGCATACGGACCAAAGGTCGACATATGGTCTCTGGCTATTATGATTATAGAGATGATTGAAGGGGAGCCACCATACCTGGATGAGGAGCCACTCAAGGTGAGTCGAAGCTTGGCCAGTGGTGATAGTTGTATATGAACTTCATATATCGCTGATGTCTTATGCCGTTTGTAATGTGTCTCCGTGATTATAAAGTAATCATTGCTTTACTCGTTGTAGGCTGCTGTTATATTTGTGGGCTGCTGTTATGACCTTGCTTGGTATTTCGCGAGCTGCTGATTGTTTATGTTGGAGTACATTTGATTGATGCGATTGTTCAATATCGCGGAGATGTCAGTTGTGTAAGAGTTGGTGTGGTTCTTTACCGTTTTTGTCGAGATACGATTGGGTCGCAGTCACCCGCCTATGCCCTCAAATCGAATACCGTTGTTCATGTCCTCTTCACATACAACGCGCATTATCTACAGGTCTTGTACTTGAAGCTAACATTTGTAAACCTGCAACCCCCCAGCATACTCTTACTCTCGTCTAAAACCGCGATATCCATTCGGTCCTTCCCTAGGCCTTGTATATGATCACTACCATCGGCACCCCCGAGCTCAAGCATCCCGAGAAGTGTTCTGTCGAGCTGCTCAACTTCCTCGGTGCCTGCCTGACTGTGGACGCGGAGAAGAGGAGGACCGCGGCAGAGCTGCTCAATGTATGATTTCTGTCATGACAATAGGACAATAGCCTATGTCTTCCTGTGTGCCCGTTCCTTCCAGTGTATCTACTAGGATATTCGTTCCAGACTGTATATCTACTGTGTTCGATTCTTCCTGTATTTCTAATTGAGTACAACTGAGGCTATGCGGCTAGAGCAGTATGAGGAATTCATGCAGGTTGACCCGGTTGCAGCTGAAGTTGCGTAATTTAGACAATTTGTAGATGCAGTATAGCTTTTACAGTCTTGAATAGTTTGCGCTCTTGCAATCTACAACACTCGGTTAATGCTAAGACCCAACTTGGATGCTTTCTTGTCGATTGGTAGGAGTTGGCGTTGGCAAAAAGATATGGACACGATCGGGAGACCTATATATAGTAAATCGAAATCTAAAATATATCTATCGTCAATATTTTCCTATTTGATATCTTCCAACCTAATCTGAGTTATTCAACCCTAAACCCCTACAGCATCCTTGGTTGAAGCAAGCCTGTCCTCAGAAGATGCTGGCTAAAGACCTGCTAGATGTTGGGTCTTCAACCAAAGCACCAGCGGGCGGCAACTAATTCGCGAAGCGTTTAATTTGAAATCAATCTGCGAAGCAATTAATCTGCAAAGCGAAGCAAATAATCTGCAACGCACTACTCTGCACCACAGTTTGCAATGCATCAGTCATGATCCTGAACAGTGAGAGGAGGTCGGAAGTAAACCAACAGAGGGATCGTACCCGATGATATAATCCTTTTTATAAGCTCGAAAGGCCGAGGCGTCCGCAGGTTCGCGTAATTGAAGAACTCGTTTCAGTCAGCTGTCTCAGTAAATAGTTTGACACCAGTACATAGTTTGATACTAGTAGGTTGTTCTGGTAGTTTGATACCGGCCAATAGTTAGATATCCGTAGTACGCTACACTTGAAGAGGTTTAAACCTGAATTAAAGAAATGAAGTAGGATTTCAGGGGTTTTTGGCTCTTATCAAAATTGGAATTGGCTACCGGTAAGTGGTTTGATACCGAATAAAAATTTTGAATAAGGATTTCAGGGATTTTTTGGCTGTTGTTGTCAAGATCGAAATTGAAATGGTAAGTTGTAACTTGAAAAGGACATACCCGGGGTAGGTCCGTGCCTTAAATGCAAACCGTACTTCGAATATCTACTGCGGCCCATGACTCCACCCATTATATTTCACAATATAGGTACTTGAATATTTAAGTATTTTATTTCACTTATAGTTTTTCTTTCAATATTTAATTATGTTCTTGCTGACCTATTTCTTTTACTAACCAGATTGGGGGGTTTGTGTTGATATTTTGATATTTTCTTGCTGACCTATTCTCATTTCTACTAAACAGATAGCTGAACTAATTCTTATTGTTACTTAACTCTTGCAGGACAGGACAGAAAGAAAGCTGTGCCATCAAATCGACCCATGGGTTTCATGATATTCGCATACATGAACGCAAAGTAGAAGCGAATTGGCAGTAGAAAACACGTTAATTCGCCCACTGTATTCGTTAATGTGCGAACAACTCTTTCAACTGCTCGCCGAACAGTGCAAATTAGCCGTGGAAGTTCATACTGTATGTATTGTGTAGGCACAGTACGTAGATGTTAAAGCTGCTATTTTCCAATACAGACCACGTGAAGATCCACTAAAATACAATTCACAATTATACCCATTGAATGCAAACCACCGTATATGATCACCGTATGCTCCTTTTCCATCGCGAGGCACATATTGCCTCTTGACATCGAGCCACGGCATTCGCTTATAAAGTCTGGAAGTATATGCGCGTACAGGTAGACGATATGGTCCCGATGTGACAAAAAAATCATTGATAATAAAAATAGTATAATAACAAAAACTTCACTGACACGGTCGACTCGTTTATTCCTAAATCCGCTGACATTTGCGTTAATGTATGGACAACTAATTCGACTGCTCGCCGGCTCTGCACAGCATGTTTCCAGCGCGTTGTGATGCAATCGATTGCATTCTCAATACGTTCAGACTTGGGTTTACACTAAATACACGTTTTAGGGTTGTGGGTTTAGGGTTGTCGCATGTATACACTTCAAACCTGCTACTTCGGATGGCGACGGTGTTTGCGCTTGTCGTTACTTCTATCCCTGTCTTTGTCTTTGCTCCTCTTCTCCTTGTGGCTTCTATCTTTGTCCTCGTTTCTACGTTTCTTCTTTTTGCGTCTCCGTTTGCGTTCCCTCTCCTTCTCCTCCTCCCGCCTCCGCTTACGCTTTTTACTACTCCTGTCGTCTTTTCTCGATATGTTCTCCTTACTCCTCCTATCCACCCCCCTTTTCCGGCCCCCTGTAGACCCCCTTCGTGGCCCCTCTTCACCCCCGCTAGTCCAAGCATCAGCTGAGCTACTGTCGCTGTAACTGTCACTGGACGTATTGTGTAGGCTGCCGTCTAACGGCTTACCCACATGTTTTGATCGTAACGCGAACACGTGACGGGGTGGTGTCTGTGGGGCCTCGGAAGGTATACTTGCCACTCCACCAATGCCTCGTTCTGCCAGCCCTGGTATAGTTCATACGAATTAACAATCAAGATACGCATGGATTAATTTATAGACTAGCGCGATACGCAAGGATTTTTGAGGTGCGCTTGGTATATGTGACAATGTCATGTTCAGTTTATATGATAAACTTAAACATATATCAAGTGAATATGCTCGGGACATCCATGCATCCGTGTGTCGCGGATGGCTAAGATCATACTCCGGTACGGAACGACTGAAGTGTGTAATGTGCGCATATACCCGTCGTTTGCAATTGTGCACAAGAGGTTGTAAGGTGGCGCGTCTGCTATAATTCTTGTAGTGCGAACGTATTTCCCTAAACACGCACAAGCTCAGTCTCATGCACCGGGCGACAGAGAATGGTTGGATATAAATAGAACGCGAAACTACCAATCAGATAATAATAATTAGAAGACACAGCACCAGCACATACTCAACAAACCTTTAAGACGGCCGAGCAATATCGGCTGCTCGTTGTGTTTTGCGGTCACAGCCATCTGCGTATCCACGACAGCTATGGCATCCATTGAGGGGGCAATAGAAGGGATTGAAGGGGGCATAGAGGGGCCAATAATCCCCCTATCTACAGCGGCCTTTGCAATGCTCGCCGACGGGTTCTGTTCTATTTTTAAACCCGGCTCTACTTTCACTGTGTGTTTCTCGATCGTCTCATCCGCGTTGCTTTCCGCGTCAGAGTCGCTCTCCGAGTCGTCGCCAAACACGGCTGAGAACAGATCCTTAGGCGGCTTGACGGGGGCTGGGGTAGGGTCGTCCAACTCTGCGTCCACCTGCTCTGCCTTGACACCGGCTGCATCGACACTGGGTGCCCCATGTGTCTCGCTCTCCTCTTTGATGTGAGGAGATAGCGGTACATTACGGTACGACGGGTCCACCTCTCGGAATGAGATGCCTTTCTTGATGGGCGCTTCAGGTATAATGGCTGCAGACCGAAGAAAATATACTATGAGTTCTCGAGGACCACTACTATGAGTAGACAGTAGTCAAGTCAAAAGGTATGGCAGTGCAGGAAATATGTCTACCTACAGACCTTTTTCCAATGACTGGTACATGAAGCATGTGGATATTCAGACAATATGAGCCCAGGAGACTATTGAAAGTCAAGTTAGTCAAGTATGTGGAGGTATAGAAGATATGAGGCCATACAGACCTGTGTACAGATGAGAGGGGATGGCGCGGAGATATGATTCGGAGATATAGTTACGGATGAACTATTGAAAGAAAGGCATAATCAGGTGTGTAATTAGACCGGAGAACTCTGTAAATTAGACCGGAGAACACTTTAAATTAGACCGGAGAACTCTGTAGAGGCTGCCAAATGCGGCGAAACCCACGCTAGAGATTGGAGGTTATACTGCAACGGCAGGATACGAACAAACTAGTCAGTAGCGACTAAGCGAGGTATATGCATGTCAAAAACAACACAGTGGCGCTCAGGCGAAAGACATCAATCAGAGACGTCTAGTAGGTAGATTGGCCGACAGTGTGTTTCTATCTTCTGATGACTTTGAACGAGATCTGGGATACTTGTGGGGATGAGCTTCAGTATCAGTTCCGGAGCTGAAGCTGAAGTGATAATTAGGGGTAAGTCTTGCCGGTAGTCTTTTCTACACGTCTGAACAACACAGTCTAGTGGGAGCGCCATAAACTTATACATACCCTTGACCATGCATAATACAAGCACTCCCTAAATGAATAGAAATAGCACGATAAACCAAGATAGAATTGAAATAAACCAAGAAACCAAGTACAATTAAACCAATTAACATTTTGTGAAACCATGATATTCAATTAAACGAATATATAATTTAAACCAAGTACAATTCAACCAATCGAAACTAACAATGTAAATCACGTACAATAAAAACAATAGAAATTAACACATTGTGAAACCAAGATATTCAATTAATCTAAGATATAATTGAACTAAACCAAGTACAATTAAACCTATAGAAATCAACATATTGTAAACCAATAGAAATTAACATATTGTGAAACCATAATATTCCATTAAACTAAGATATAATTGAATTAAGCCAAGTATAATTAAACCAATAACAATCAACATAGTGTAAACCACGAACAATTAAACCAATAGAAATCAACATATTGTGAACCAAGTACACTTAAACCAATAAAAAAATGAACATTTTGTGAAACCCTGATAGTCAATTGATTCAAGATATCGCTAAACCAATGTACCTTCCTGTGACGCGAGGTGGATACCCATTCTACGGCAGAGTAGTTTGTCAGGCACCCATTCCGTCACATGCCGTGCTATACTGGCGAGCACAACTTCTTCAGCACTCTTTTCTGCTATTAAATTGGATCCGCAGACGGTTATACATAGTCGCGAGGGAGAATGAGTGAATCGGTGCTAACGTAGATACATAAACGTGTACAGAAATGATGCTTCGGATATGGCTATAAATTGAATGAAGAGCTCGTCATAGATGTCATGTAACAAACGAGACGAGAATGTAAGCGTACAGACCGTGCTCTGAATACTGAGACGGTATGAGTTGTTGGCATGCGAGCACATCCTTGATAAACCAATAACTTATATATATA
>NW_014039691.1:4032-7827 GCF_001186125.1 Sphaeroforma arctica JP610 | reverse complement strand
TGTGTGTGTGTGTGTGTGTATGTACTTGTGTGTGTATGTGTGTGTGTATACATATATATATATATAATATATATATATATATATATATATATCACGTCCACATTTTTTACTCAAAAGACAATTCAAATTCCATCAGCACCACTCCATTCTCTCAATTAACTAGAGTTCCGCCATAGAACTGTTATTCTCTGAATTTGCTATATCACTACCACTCTAACGGAATAATGCATATTGCGATATAAATCACGTTCGCACTCTACTCAGAAGACATACTAATAACACCAGTCTAACCCCTCGCACGAATCAGACATTCTCCAGAATTACTTTCAACTCAGCCTCAATGAATAAGCTAGACAACTGCCACTTAAAAGTCCTCATGAAGATGCCATACAGTCACGTCCGCACTATGGCTGAAATGATATCGCCAGTGCTACCAACACACTTTTCCTTACCCCCACCCCACCCCCCAACATCTACTTATTCAATAATGTTACCAAACCCACATGTATACCAGACCTGATCAATACCTACCGAGACTTGATCAATACTTACTGAGACTTGATCAATACTTACTGTGTATCCTCAGGAATATGCTGTACCGCTCCCACTTGAGCGGGTCATTCGGAAACGGATTGAACAAACTGTTGAGCGCCGCCTGCGCCGCTTCGGGTCTTAACGCATCGGTGACCAAGTCAATCGTCTTCGCCTCTCTCTGTGGAAGTTCGGTACCTTTCCCCTGCACCTGAACACTCCCCACAGTACTGTCCACAGCCGTCGCTGCAGACGCCCATCTGCTAGCTCCCCTGGGTGGCTTGGCAGGCATAGTATGCGTGTTCTTTATGGGCACAGGAATATCCTTTACAGAGATAGGGATGGGTGTGTGTCTAGTAGAGCTGGGCGTGTGTGTAGGTATAGAGCCAGGCATCCTTCGTGACGGATGAATGAACCCATTATCTGCCACCGTCGGCGGTGGTCCGATTGGCGCCTGCAGTGGCGGTGGGGGTCCAGTTGGTGGCAAGGGTTGCTTAGCCTCAGCAGTAGCTATCGCACTGTGCTTCGTGCTGTGACTCAGCTTTGGCTCGGCCGCAGAAGACCCAGACTCGGGTTTGGCTGGGATGTCGGCAGTGGAAGCGGC
Organism: Sphaeroforma arctica JP610; assembly: GCF_001186125.1. Classification (NCBI taxonomy): domain Eukaryota; class Ichthyosporea; order Ichthyophonida; genus Sphaeroforma; species Sphaeroforma arctica. The sequence continues at coordinate 6,692 of NW_014039691.1, read as the reverse complement.
CTGTGTTTTGATCCGCAGACGTTCTTGGGGCGTTACAAACGCCCATACTGACTTGCCTGATTGCCCACTCCCATCCGCTGTGTCGCCCAACAGATCGCCTCTTTGTCCTGCCACAGCGCGAGTGAGTAGGTTTGGTTTGTATTGATTGGATTGGAGCGTGTTCAGGATAGGCAGAATGAATATATATACTGTTTTGTAGAGTTATCCGGTCTCTACAAAACGACTATAATACTTAATTTTCTCAAACGAGGCATAGTCGGCATTTGCTGTGTGATGAATCTCAAGGCAGGGAACACATGACCACGAGAAGCACGGGCTGGCCAATGCGTGCGATTGTAAACCAGGCAACAAAGACCGCTGTATGAAATATATTTTTTATACATAGCTAGTATGCGCATACTATATGTACAACAAAGCGAGCCTCATATGGGCAACATACGTGATGTCAAGGTTCCAAGGTCATTCATTAGTGCGGCAGTTTTGGCACGGATAGGATTGGGTACAAAATCGGAAGGCACGGGGGGCGCTGGGAACCATGCCGTTATCTCCACGGACGATTGCGGGACGATATCAAAGCCGTCCAAGGGCAATCGCTTATCGTAGCAGAGTGCCTGCTCAGACAACGCAATGATCACAAAACGCATGCAACGTCAAGCACGATTTAGACAGAAATCAGATGCAATGACACAGGCTAGGTGAACATACTCGGACAATATATATATTGAACCGACGAATGAATGAAACACTCAGAATTTGCCCTATAGCATCTTTCATACCCAGGCCAGGTAGAGATCATGATCAGCCTTCATACTTACCACATCAGTGGTATTGCGGGCTGTAGCATCTTGTATTGTCGAATGTTTCGTCCTCGATTTGGCGATGGCGTCACTCGCACCCAGCACTTGATCGTACATCGAAAGATCACTCCGACTGCGAAACGGTGGCAAGCGGTGCGGTAGGTACAGCGCAGCTATGAATAAGTAATCCATTGAACAGCTCACAAAGGGTCATTCAGTACGGACAGTTTACGCCAGGAATTCAGCATACACTCCATTGAAGGCACATAGCACAACTACACCAATCTCAATGCTGCGCGACGATCTGCAGGCACAATACACGCCTGCAATTATATACATATACATATACATACTCATACACATACATATATTTTTACATATACATATACACATACATATACATATACATATACATATACATATACATATACGTATACATATACATATATATATGCATATTCATATTCATATACACTCATATACATATACATATACATAAACACATTGGCCGGCTAGCCACATTCAACTTCTTCGTAGCGAATAAAAGTGCGAGCGACGATACAATTGCGTAAGCAGATACATGCACAAATGCTGATGATTAATTGCGTCTCCTTCTTCTGATATACAAGGGTGTGTAACGATACCCCGTGGTTTATGGATTCGCTTGTCCGCGATTTTTTTCTTGTGTGAGTGGCGCTAATGCTAGTACCTGTACACATCGTCATCATCATCGTCATCATCTAGAGCGCCTGTGCCAAACGCATGCCCTCGGGGCAATGTGGTACCTGTGTGTTTGAATTGGTGCAATACGTAGGGTTGGTAGGTACATGATCGCATGGAGATATATACTACAAGAAAAAAATTCCGACTCAGAATTCGAGCGAATACTACTTCTGAGGTTTTTAGAGAGCCAGGAAAACTATGAGAGATTCATACTACATAGTGAAATAGATGTGCATTTTGAATATCTTGTACACACAGACGACCTACCGTCGGCAGCTTTGGATACTAATCCCTGCGACTTCGGCACCCCCGCCATGGATCCCGCAAGAGGCTTGAACCCAATACCGAAGAAATCATTCTTAGGCTTGTACTGCAAGTGAAAGCCAAGGGTTGATACGAGTTCACACACGAGGATAGTTCGGAGCTATGTTCAGCAGAACGCTTAGCAGCGTATTATTGATACACAGACCGTGGGCAGAGATACAAGCCTTCCATATAAAACATACGCGTACATACTGATTATAGTCACAACCAAAATATCCGACAGAGTACCCAAAGACTCCCGAGTACTTACTGTGATGCTCAAGACCGGTCGAGGCGCGTAGGTATGTTCGTCAACAGCTGCCATGCTTTCAGGTCCATCGCGAGCCTGGCTGAACCTACTTTCCACCAGAACTCGGTCGCTCATGTGCACTTTGTGCGACTGGTAGTACTTTCGCAGACGAGCTTTAGTCAGCCTGGAGTATAAAATGCATCACATAGTTCAACGGTGGAAACTCAGCAAAGACAAGGTATCCGTAGCACATGGAATAGCAAAGTTGAACCGTCCGACTATAAATACTATAGTTGCCAGCTCAATCTCGATCTGCAACCTTTCATTCGAATAGGTCTTCGACAGACAACAGGGCCTTACTATTGATACTATGCATACGATGTTAAAATTGTTTACGCAAGTGCCTGCTTTCGTTTTTTATGAGTATTCTACGATTATGGAATAGAAAAATATCGTTAGCTTAAAATACATCACAAATTTAATCCATATATATATATATATAGACATACATACATACATACATACATACATACATACATACATACATTACATACATACATACATACATACATACATACATACATACA
>NW_014039691.1:0-2942 GCF_001186125.1 Sphaeroforma arctica JP610 | reverse complement strand
TGTGTGTGTGTGTGTGTGTGCGTTGTGTGTGTGTGTGTGTGCGTTTGTGTGTGTGTGAGAGAGAGCATGTATTGGCGTGTACATTGGAGCGTGTTAAATAATACATGTGACAAGCGTACAAGTTATTCGCACGCTGTAAAATACACCTAACCCGTACTAGAAAAACATACTAATATTCACACCCAGCTCTTGAGATACGTCAAGATCCTCAGGATAGTACGTATTCATATCTAGAACTAGTTGCAGAATTGACAACGTGTCTTTATTTGGAGTTATATATACGTGTCATTTACTGCTGTATCTACCCCTGATTGTTTCCTTTTTCAGATTAATGTTGATATTTAGAATGCTTGTGTTCATATGATTACTCGCTTGAGCCTATCAAGAGTGAATTAGATCAGCACTACGCAATCCAATCAGTCATACCGCGAGGTCTTGTGGGCGGGTAAACTTCCGACCCTGCCGTTCGAAAGGATCTGCAGGTGTACGTTCTAGTGGCGTGCCGTAGTTACAAAAATCTTCATCCATGATGTCGAACAAAAGGTCTCTAATACCTACAAACAATTATTAATGAGACCAGTTCAACATGAGAGACCCAGATAGCCTAACAAACCGTGTGAATGTCTTCTTTTGTACCATCTGAATGACCAACAAGGGACGCTTGATTATCCATCTGTTTTTGTATTTAGCTTTGTTTGAGGTCTACTAAAGATCTGTCCAGGTGTCCCTATGCTTACATTGGTATGTATGCTATATTGCTGTATATATGGATTTTAATATGGAACACGGATACACAGATCGCGGCAGGTTTTTTAAAAAAAAAATGCATATATAGAGGTATCGATTTTGATACTTTCGTGTACGAAACAAATATTGCACACAAAAGGTTTCAAAAAAAAAAACAGCCTTCCAATCACAAAAAACCTCTATCAATGCAGCCAAATGCAGTCAAATAAATACCACGAGAGGCTGTGAATGCTGAATACCATGAGAGGCTATGAATACTGAATTCACAACACTATTCGGTGAATTGGGACAAATTGCTGTCCTCTGAAATTCTGGACAACGACGGAGCTGAGTATTAAATATTAAAGCTAAAAGCACACCTTCCCTCAAGCTCAATTTCCGTGCCCTCGGTACGCGAATAACCATGATTGATCGCATAATAGGCTGCTTCCTTGCGAAAAGAGGTGGGATACGTGAGAGAGCGTTTATTTGTAGAATTGTTTTCTCTAATCCATCTACATATTGTTTTATATATTAGCTTCTAGTATATCGAATATTAATTCTCCTAATTTTATCGCGAACGATTATGGGAGATTAAGTGTTTTACCCACAGGGACGAATTGTCTTCCTCGCATAACGAGCTGATTACTGACATTCTATGCGCGTTCATGAATTCGCTCCTAGTACACACTCAGCGCATTCTCCGAGAATATCGAGTTTTCCGTCACTTTTGAAATTAGTTGCTTTCGATTACAACTGATCATGGTTTTACAGGCCGTCTATTTCACATCCAAATGTTTGGTACAGTGAACGTGATCGGCTTTAGAGCGAGAACCCGTTTCACGGTGAACGGGATCATTTTCTAGCCTTCACATTGTGCACATCTCATTTTTAGATGATTTGCTACGCTGGTGGCATTCGGTAGGACTGGCACAGGGTTGTTTCGGATAGCGCGATTCGCCTAGTTCGTCTCCCGTCAAGTCAAATAGTGTTTCCCCGTGCAGACCATAATGGGTCTTCTAAACTCCAAATAAAATATTTAGCAAGGGTTTCGATTTCTTTTTTCTTGCTGTGTGTTGTGTCAACTGGCTTGGATTTGTGACTTCTAAATGTTCAGTACAAGACCATGCGAGTTTAGCTCGCGCATCAACAACTTTGTCCAAAATTTTCACAATGTTATATTGCTTTACCTCCAGTCTACTATCGGAGATCAAAGTTGTCGTTTTTTTTGAACGATGGACAACCGTGGGAGCTTATTTGCATTACCTCCGAGGTCAAGCTGGACAAACTATCCCTTCTCACGGCTTGGTATAAGGACGAATCTTCATGATATTCTTCGTGAATAGAGATTTGTACCACACTTGTGCACGCACGTTGATTCGAATCGAGGCATATACCGCACCTTTTGGGTGTTATGGGCTATTGTGACTCTTTTTGCTACTGCTCTAGAGATTGTTTGGTTGCTTTTTATACACATACTACATCACGAAATATATATATTAATATTGTTCTATCAGGAGGATATGATATATATAAATATATTGTATTTACAAATAATTTTCACAGAATTCTGTGTATAATTTAGAAGGCTATGAATTCTGAATGTTCGATTTTTAGACACAAGAAGCTTTTTGTTTTGTTTTATTTAATTTTGTTAAAAACAAACATAAATATTTGTTTTATTTAGTAGGCTATGAATATTTACTTCTGAAAAATCAAATTGAACACGAAGGTGTCTAATTACACGAGGCTACATATGAAGAAGGCTGAAATTTTAGACCTCAACTCCTTCTCGTTCTACTCTTCTACTCCCACTACTATGAACCCTACTCTAGATTTTCCCATATCTCTAAACTATACTTTACTCTGCTCATTTCATCACTAAGTTCGGGCAGTATTTAGTAAATGTGTATGATAGAGTTTGTTCTATTTTATTTTATTATATATTTACTAGTTTCTCTAAATAAATAATCAATCGTTGTAATTCTAATAATTGACAAGTTCCTATAGGTTATGGGCAATCTTACCAGACAGTAACTTACTAGTAACTTTCCACGATGCTATCTATATCGAAATCTCGCAAGTATGCTACTGAACCATGGACCATCCTTGAACCAGATGGATCCAACATATATGAGTGGGACGCCGACCTTGGCCTCGCCCTCACAGCACACTTCGATTATACCAAGTTCAGCCTAAACAACCTGAAAATCTTG
>NW_014039692.1:28177-35764 GCF_001186125.1 Sphaeroforma arctica JP610 | reverse complement strand
TATATATAGATAATTACGGGTACTTTTTTTACATTCGGTCACTCAGAATACCTTTTTTTCACCTCTGTCCAATTTAGAAGGCTATGCATATATGCATAATTACGGGCACTTACTTTTTTTTATACATTTGGCCACTCAGAAAACTTATTTATTTTTTACAAACATCATACGAAAAAAATTGATCGCGGTTGTTTTAATGATTTTCCGATCACTTTGAAAATTTTCATAAATGTTTGGGTGTTAAATTTTGTTTCCTACCCTGGTTGCACACTTTTCGGGGGGCAAACCTTTATGACGCATAATATGGTAATGTTCTCAACTTCATATATTGCTGACTGACTTCATTTAGTCGGACCAGCGAGATCTAACTGTTTTATTGATCCAAATCCGAAAACATTTCACAGTGCTTTGTTGCAACCAGAGAGCAGAATTATTAATTTGATAGAAAGAAAATTACTAAGTGAAATATTGTATCCAGAGCAGAGGTTGAACATGTTGGAAAAGCGCCAAGCGATCAATGCACATAAGTTTGTTACAACGGATGCAATAATATACTTTTGAGGGAGGTGTGTGATACAGTATAGAATACGTTTTCCGCCTTCCTATAATATCGAAGGTAGAAACTTCAGATTACAACGAAACGATCATTATCAGAAAAGCGACCCAAAGCTGTAGTATATAATATCAACGGACATAAGTTAACGGATAAATGTATTCGGCAGATTTGAACCGTACAAGGGTCCTGAATCTTTTATGATAGAGAGAGAAAAACAGTAGGTATTGAGGTGAAATAGCAAAGAAAACATATGGCTGAATATAACACGGTATTCAGCTAGCCATATAGAATTTCTCGCAACAGATCAATAGTCGTTAATAGTTTTCTGCGGAGATGTGCATGTGGTGTTATCCTTCACAAGTGCCGTACACTCATTTGCGTGAAAAATTGATAGGCGCTGCAAAAGTGCAATTGGAGTACGTATCCTGACCGTGATCGACTTTTAGAATAATGATAGACCAGTGTCGAGCTGTACTGTCTAGTTTAGTCGAGTTTTTGTGCGTGTTCTGAACATGCGATTCAATCCAGTTCAAAACTTAATTAGAGTGATTTTTAAGGCTATATCTGTGACTCGAATTTGCAAGTTCGTGACGCGCTAGTATTGCATCTTATGTGCATTTGTACGATGTCATGTTTGTGTAGTCCGCTCAACTCCCCAACTCAGGTGGCAGCCCAATTTTATCTATCATTTGAGTTATAGGAGATTATACCAGTACGATTATTGAAAACTTACATTTCCACTATTCACTATGGAAATAAATTTAAGCAAGTCGCCCGGAGAATTCGAAATAAAATCTATTCATATTAGCGCATAAGGCTTCGGAGAAGTAAATACACACGAAATCTTCCTCGAATCTCCATCTGGCTCTCTCTTGAACAGAATGTGAGAGCAATCAACCATAAAAAGAAGTAAAAAGAGAGCTGCATTTAATTTGCGTTGTACAGTATCTGGCATAAGGCTAGCAGTGAGTGAGCAGAAAGTGACGAAGCGACCCAGCAAGCAAACGTTCTTCACCTTTCTGTATCAGTATTGTCAATAGCATACCCATCATCAAATTCCAAATTTGAGAGAGCCTTACCAATCTGCAAATATGATGCTCAAGAGTAGTAGAAGGTGCAACTGTCACATACACCAGCTAATCTGAATACGTATCGCTTCGCATCGTGTTGATAATTAGAGAACCGACTTTACCGACGGTTGCAGAACCGACTGCTATTTGTGGGTATATGAAATCCTGCCGATGCATAGTAATCATGTGCACCGGTGCTGTTTATAATATCTATGCGCTACAAAACTAAATCCGTTTTTGCGATTATATCGCGATTTCCCCATGGCTAAGATACTGTAATATTGTAAGGGATTTATCTGCAGTTTAAAGCTAAATTGCTTTATTCCATACGCGGAGGGGTTGTTCTATAGGTTGGATTTATTCAATGTAACGTTATTTAAGTTGCAATTCCTAGCATGAATATGAAAAATCACGTTGCAAATCACAGTAAATGATGATAGCGCAGAATCATTAACATTGCACATCACTCTGGATAAATGCTTTAGCTGCCAGTTTGCAAATAATTGTCGATGTATTTCAATATTCAACGTATAGATCTCATAAAAGTTAGCGTATTTTTCTTCTTCTTCAATAGTGTACGGGTTTCAGAATTTTGTTCACGGACAGGATTGTACATTGTGTATATCATTGTGTATATCATTGTATTCATTGAGTGATACTAAACTGTGCTTTGACATCATACAATCCCTGAATTGCCTTTGCCAACACGATTTCAGCCTGTGGTATCATTCTCATCATTGTGACGACACTTCGTGCAAGTTATTGTCGTTCACACACAAGCTTCGATTGGTGTAGATATAACGAGCTTGTACTATCAATACGTGCACCAGCTCGATGACTGAACAGATATATAACTCCTTTATCTATTAAACTCATAGCTAGCACGTGCGAATGCCCATACAATTCGACAATATCACGTAGAATTACAAATTTACACATACTATGTAACTTTTACAACCATGGAATACTCAACATGGTCGAAAACGTCTTTCGCAGATGGATGTAGATTGGACTTAAAAAAGTTTCTCAGCCATAATTCAACATGAGAAGTTGATTCACGAGGCGGGAGGTAAAAATCCACGTAAATCATTCTAAGGCGTACATTCATATCTCGCCAAATTTACGTATAGTACACTATTTAAAAGACATGGAATTTGTTATACACACTTTAGTGTGTTCAAACGAACATGATTTTGAAAATTGACAACAACACTTGAGCATCAGCCTCGCAATATTCTGCTGTCATCCAAATTCTCTCATAGAAGTTTCGAATGATGTAGTCTCGAGTGTATATGTTGAACTTGTCTGTTACTCACTCTCACGATCGTGGAGGTCCGGAAACAAACCAAATCATGATGGAAGGATGAATGAGAAGGATCATACAAGGCAACAAAGCCATATTTTATTGGCTCGTACGATGGAGATGCACTTGGGCCCGATTTATAGTTGAGTAAATTCAGAGTAATCACAGCGACCGGCGCTGTTGATCTACCCACCCTAGGCCTGCCGTGAGTAACCTTTTTTGACCAATCCTGCAAATTGAAAAAACAAAAAACAAATTGACTTAAACCCCAGGTATTTGAAGGCAGTTTGAGCGGTAGTGATATATGCGATTGGCTATATTCGGAAGTAGCTTGTTATAATTATCTCATCCTTCCCCAAATAACGACATTGCAGAAAAAATATACCATGGTAAACTACAGATCGATATCATTTTAGCAGCGCTTATATTGACAATAGTGTCATTCACTGTACACTTGCAACGAACAAAGAGCAAGGATATGATTCGAACATCTGGAAAATGACAAAATACCTGTACACTAAACAGGCGGTTTCGAACGAAGATACTCCATCCTCACTCAATCTGGCGAGATCGTCATCCAATGGGGTGGGGTATGCTTCCAGTGTCGCTTTGAACATGGCCGAGAGCGATTCGAACATCCGGAGCTCTCTCTGTGTAAATGAAAATACAGTGGTGCGTGTTAGGGGCAATGTCATCATTGAGGTTCCAGAAACGATGGAAGGGGTTGCTGCTTTAGGTATTTTATGAAGGACTAGTACCAGAAGAGACATGCAGTCGTCAATGAGATAACCACGGTCATGTACTGCATAAACGAGTACAATACCTCCTTGCTGGCGGATGCGTCTTTAATGTACGTTTCGAGGTTTTGAACGGTCATTTTTTCTAAAAGAACGCCGTCCGCTGTGAGTAATCGTAAAGTCCTGTAACGGGATTGTGTGTATAGTGAGTGAATTTGAATACTGCTCGATAGTTTGCTATATGCGAATGTCTTTTTACAACGAATTTTTGAAGTACGATAGCCACCCTGTGTTATAGAGGCTGCTCTTAGCAATCTTAGCGAGAAAATGATTCATTTTCAGCCTACAGCAACTACACCGAAGAACGTGCTGCGTATTTGCTGTTGCCTTTTTATTTGTTGCGAGAGATGGCATTCGGAAATACAACGACGGAGCGACGCAATGTGGGGTGGATGTATGGGAGTGATCTAGACATACCAGCACATACAAAAACACTGCGAGGAAAGCCGCAGCAAACCATCCTAGATCCGGATAGCGCAAAAGACACCATCGCAATCCCAGAATCAAGAAAATGGCTGGTGCAGGAACAAATAGGTTGAAAGATAACTTACGGGAGTAGTGTGGGGGTTACAACAAAAGCACCATCCGCACCAATCGAGAGCTTATTCTCTGTATTGAACATCCCTGAGTTCTCGCCCAGTGTCAGTAGCAGCGATCGTCGCATACCTGAACCGTGTAAATGACGAGTGTTAAATCTCATTAAACACTGCATACGACTAAAATGATATAGACCTGCTCTGTGGTTCCCAATTCAATTCATTGAGGTAGGGGTGCGATGTCCGATCAGAAAGCTTGGTGAGATGTCGTGATGGCACTGACTGCACGTCAAGTATGTTTGATATGGTGTGTGCGACAGACGCATGCAGATGTATGCTCCGCGCAAGTTACCAGCACCCTATCTTCATCAACCGCAATGTCAGCACTGTAAAATAGGATGTGCACACAGACGGTCTGCTAATTTGCAAACCGTGTTCTATATAAGAACGCCTATTTGCAAGTCAGTAAGACTGTACTAGCAACCAACTGCACTGAGTGCACACATATTGACTTACTATCCGCCGGTGTATCATCACTGGGTAGTTCCAAGTTGATATCAAAACTGTCGAACACATTGTCGTGGAGGGCAAAACCGTAGTAGATAACTAATTGCCAGTTCTGTACATCTCCATACTATAGCGTATTTGTGAAACCAAGCCGGAACAAGATAATTAGGGTTGTGTGCCACTCAGTGCGTACACTACCAGCCGGTACCATAGTATAATATAACCAGCAATAAGCAGAACGATATCAAGCACCTCAGAAGCAACCATCGTTAGTCAGTGGTGTGACTATAACAGACAAATCTGTCTCGGGTCTAGGGTTTTAGGTGACAACCCCAACAACTCGGAGTGCACGTACCTGGAGGTATAACTGCTCACCAGCGGCGAACTTAGACGCGGCCTTCACCTCGAAACACTGAGTCTCACTATTGAACATTTTGGTGACGCGCCTGCCCTCTGGCATGATAGGATATTGACAACAATATGTTTGAAAAGCGTTAGATTCAACTCATCATTAAGCACGATCGCAAGTATTCATGCAGGATTGCAAGATCAAAAGACAGAGGTTTGGAGTGGTGAAGAAGCACTAGGAAGTGAGATGATACTTCGCGCTTCGATGCCATTTGGAATCGCCATGGTGCACATGTGTTATGTGTATATGCGTGTGTAAGTATAGGTGTGCGTATATGTGTGCTTGTAGGTATGCATGTGTGTGTAATACTGCAAGTGAGTATGCGCGATAATCTAAGAGGTACATACCCGTGGGATGGTGGTCTGCGAGGTCTACAAGAGGCACGAGCATGTTGGTCTCTTGGCCATCCATCATGGTAGTAAAACTGCGACTCTCCACCACATGATACGCCCACAGGAACTCCTCCCACTGAAAGAATTGTGAGATAGTTTGTTTAAGTTATGTACAGGCAATACAAGGCATTCGGCTGATTTAACTACAGAGCATTATTACTACTAGACAATTGTGCAAGTTCCAATGGAGGCAAGGGGAACATGAAGGCTGCTCAGGATTTGCAGTATGCATGATACTTGCATACTGAATTTTAGGGTGAGTGCTTGCACTACAACATTGTCCTGAATACTTACAAGGCTAAGTAAGAAACCGCCAGCAAACAAGCATATTCACCGTATCGCAGATAAAAACTACTGCATAGCGTCCAGCATCGTAGCGGTCATACACTTTCATACGGATAGGAGGTCTTTATACAGCTAGATCATCATTGGCATGGGCGAATGGTGGTACATACATCAGAATCAAGTTATGGTGCTAGCTGCACATTGTTACCAGTATAGTTGTACACTTAAAGAGGCTGGATTTCCTATGTAGGTGCCGGCTGTCAACAAGCCAGTCACACTTCAAATGTGAAATACTTTGTTCTAGTTTTCCAAACGTTCATATATGACCAACATGTGCGCTAGGGAGTTACATTACAACGAAACTAAACCATCCACACTCGGATCAATACATATGAAGTGAACATTGACGGGCATACGGCTGTAATAGTAACCATCAGACCCAACCAGCTGGGAAAGCTATCCGATTCATACTAACGGGAAGTGAAGCACCCATTTGACCCTGATTTTTAGTGATATATACCCATTGCTACGCTGATCCTACACCACTGACTTACCGTGATTGGTGAGAGATCGGAGAATTTCGTTATCGTCTCACACAGCGCTTTGAAGTTCGACACCAACTCCTCTCTTACGGATTGATACACAAATAGTAAGGGTGTGCCAGCCAGCATCGACTGCACGTGCTCGTCTGACGCGTAGAAGGGGGTCGTGTACGTGACAGGAATGGTGTTGATGTACTCTTGGTATAAGGAATCGGCACCGGAGTTCTGGTACAGTCGAGAAGGGTTTCACAGGGATGATGTTGTGGTTTAGAATACGCTCCACCGCTATTCATGACAGGGTATGCGTAAAGCGGAAGAGATCGCATATGAGAATGCCATGGATACTCCAAGTAGCAGGACTCTCCAATCTCGGATACAGGTAGGTAGGGATATCAACAAAGCAGACTATGGAGAGCTCGGACATAAGTTTGAATATCTACTTATAACTAGAGCATAAGGGAAGCAAAGCAGAAAGACAAAGAAGCCACAACAATGACTTTTGGATTTTGAAACCCAAGCAACTGCACATGTACGTCGTAGGTATGTATATCATATTTGCACACACATTTGATTACAGCACAGCGAGTCCAAAACAATACACAATATTAAAAAGTGGACATATGCGCAGGTGTCAAGGTAGACAGCTCGAATTCAATCCATTTAGACCTTTCATGGGCAGTCAATAGCTCGTAAGCTCGTGATAGTTAATTGAAGTGTGCTGCTGTAGTGAGTACGATTTTTGTTATGCATGTTCATATTATCCCTTCCTATCTCTATGAATAAGCGTAACATCGAATGATAAGTACAATTCATACGAGATTCAAAGTGTATACAAACAAAGTATGTGCAGTACCTTTTCTGCGATAAGGAAAAGCATCAGGGTCAGAGTCGTTTTTCCAGAAGCGATCTCATCCGGCAGATTCTGTACAAGTTTACCGATTCTTTCGTCCTTTTCTGTGACGCTTTGCGCTGTTATCACCATTTGTCCTAAGTGCGACGGGTTGACGTATGTATAAAACATTCAGATATATACAATTATGACATCCGCAAAGCTTCAGAATACAACTATCGTGACGTGGCAGGGAAACACTTCACGTGCTCACTCTAGCTCCGCCTTAGTACTAATTGCGACCAGAAAGATCAGAGGAAAAATTGATGGGGAATCGGAGTAGCAGATAAGATATATATAT
>NW_014039692.1:24469-27580 GCF_001186125.1 Sphaeroforma arctica JP610 | reverse complement strand
TATATATGCATACATACATACATACATACATATGATGTACTCTCTGAATCTACATACTTGGTATGGATACAATCAAATCGCCAACATCCTTTGCGGTAGTGCAAAGTAAGCACCGTCCACCGTATGGTGCAGTATCGACCTACACGTGGTGCAAAGTGTGCATGCATGTGAGCTGTCTTAAACCCGAAATCGGTTAAAAATAAAAATATGGTAAGCTTTGCAAACTGTAGCCTATGACAACGGTAAAGGTGCGCTAAGGCTACTGAACGTATACTACAGTGGGCGTGGTGAAATTGTAGTACAACTATAAGAACTGAAGCGCGCATACCGGAGAGTCCGAAATGATATCCTCACACGTTGAAATCACTCCGTGTGGTGATCACTAACTACTTGAACACGCTATTTTACGAATAATTGGCGTTCAAGAACAGAAGTAAAATTCTCATTGCATACGACTGTCTTGTGTGTACACAGATTTGACGGAAGCAATACAACAAATTACACAGTAAAGTTATAAGCCAGCAAGTGCTACCTTGACATCTAGCGGCCGACAGCCCAGACACCGTCCCCACTGGAACAGGTCGGTCTCCCAATCAGGGTGCGTATCCATATCTACATCCATATTTGCGTCTTTCAGAAGCGCTACCATCGAGGACTTGTATGTAACCTATACTATGTGAGTCAGCTAGGAGATCTGTGCATAAACATTGAAGCACACTACATACTAATAGAGTATAGAGACTTAATCGCTCACATCTCTAACCACACAACCTCGCCCTCACGTGCTGTTGGAATCATTACCAGGACCCTAGAAACCCTAGTTCCTGGGCACAGTGACATTTTTATTTACACCCGCAGTTTTGAGTTTAGAAGGATGGCCCAGAGACTTCACAGAGTAGTCAGTAGACGCATACATTTTCACGTACAAATATACACGGATGGATCTACACATCCTATATATTTCATATCAGAATCAGTCAGTCACATAAGACAACGCAATGTGGGCCAACGTTTTACGAGCTATAGGGGGCAACAATGCAAGACAAGCTGTGGCCATAGTGGTCTTTCCCTTGGCCGCCGCAGTGGGGTATATGGGTATGAAGTTAGAGGAAAGCGTGGGCCCTGCCAGTGCTACCACGCGTTTGAGTGTCTACGAGAAGCAGGAGTTGGCTGAGCAACAAAGTAAGAATATGTAAATGAAGGTGAGATGACAGTTGAGGTGCGCTTGGATAGGTCGAGGAAGGGTTTTTTTGTTTGTTTGTTTGTTGCAGGTTTATAGAGCGAAGTGTCGAGTTTAGTGGTATGAGTGCCGACGCCAGGCCCGAGGGACAGTACGATGAATGCGAAGGGATCGAGCAATCGACACACGCAGGCCGTCGGATCAACTATTTTTTAAGGTGAAACAGGACTAAGCGGCACGATGTGCCGGGAAACACAATACATACACGAGAGATGTATGCATGGGTATTCAATAGTATCAGTATGCGACGATGAGAGCTTGAGATGCTCTGGGGTGCGGCTGATTTACGGGATTGTGAGTGATTGTTGCGACTTGCTGAGAACAGCTGTATGCGAAGTTGGAGAATAGCTGCGAGTATGGCGAGTTCTACTGTTTTAGCACAAAGGCTCGGAAAAGGTGTACGGTCGCATGTAAGGTTGTATGGTCCGGGATGCCCGGGTTCAGTGGTGCAATATAAGTGGCGTATCCGATATTTGAAGATAGATGCGAATACGGCAGCCAAACTGAGTACATTGAAACTCGATTCAAGCAACGATTACGTCTTGCTTTGAATCGGCGAGGATACGATACCATGTAGTTGTCTATGAATTTGTATAGTGACCTCGGTTCGGTTCGATGGTTTGAATGAAATAAGAGCACCCATACGCCTGTATGTCGTAGTAAGAGCTATTGCCCTTGGCTTCACCAACTGTTGACTTGGGGACAATTTCTGGCCGAAGAAGTATACTGGATGGGTTATGGTGACAAGGGCTGCATAGGAGTCTGCTTTATTCGCGCGGTGTTGTCAGATGTTGTTCTCACTCAAGGCTATCATCGGCTGTCAGGAGGTGTTTTGAATCTGGTCCACAGTTGGTGTGGATGGATATGTGTATGTAGGATAGTCAAGGGTAGGATGGCAGAGTACAGAGTGATAGACAGGCTTAGGACGGCTTGGTAGCTTTGACAAATCGTGCACTGTACAAACGCGGTTGTATTGGGGCTGCACTTGTTTATCGGCGGTCTGTTGACTGGTGTTAAATTTTGTAGTAGTACGTTGTACGGGGTGTTGGGAAATTGCTTCGGTTTGAACGTGCCGATCATACAAGCCTAAAACACATTATAAAATGTTAAATCACACTACGGATGCGTTTATTTCGCCCTCCTTTTACTCTTAAAAGGCGCATGAACCGTAGGTAGATGATTCCACCATGTACCCGTGTATTTTTTCTTCTTCCAAAGTCGTTATATGTCTATTCCGCGTTCATCTGGTCAATCCGACCGCAGGTGAGTCATCAGCCTCTGCACATTCCGCTGGACATCGTCCAGAATACAGTGCAGCCCCTCTATATACACACTAGTGCAATATGCCGCATCCTCCCAGCTCACAGACGCCTCCCGAGCGTCCATATGGTGTGTTTCTGTATCTACAGTTCTCGGGTCCTCCATAGTATCGTAGCTGTATGCGTTTGGGATGTTGATTGATCGGCCGATAGGGCGTCTGGTAGGCAGTCGTGCGTGTTCGGTTTTCAGGAGCGCTTGTATGTGTAGCAGCGCTGTGATTTTTATGGGGATCGTTCGGGACGAGAAAGGGTCAGTGTAACGTACAAACCAGAGAGGGATATGCTCATTATCGCCGATGTGTATCTAAATATCAGGCAGACTTCCTCAATACGCAAACAATTCGCGTCTTAATCGTAAATAGTGATAGCAGGTGAAATTATTAGTAGGCATACACACATCACCGCAACTACACTTAACTCCGCCGATCATATATATATATATACATAAATATATACATGCACAAATATATACAAATATAAAGGTAAATGCATATACACATATTTCACACACACACACACATTTATATATAGCGCAATCATAAACACAGATAC
>NW_014039692.1:21190-24009 GCF_001186125.1 Sphaeroforma arctica JP610 | reverse complement strand
CACACACACACACACACACATACACACACACGCACACACACACACACACACACACATATATATATATATATGTATCTATATATCTATATATATTTATACGCATAATTGTACCCATTTGTTATCTGGATAGCATATACATACACTTGTAGGCACATATATAGCAGCACCTTTCTCCTCGTTCGCTTGGCTAATGATCTCCCCCACATCGTATACGTCCCACGTGTCCGTGGTCGTGACACTCTCTGCCACCTCATCGTCTGTCGGCCGAGAGTCACTCAACGAATTGTAGGCATGTCCCCAGTCATTCTGCTGAATAAACTCTCTTGCCTCTGTTCCGTACACACTGTCGATCAAGGCAAAGTCTACTTCTACGCCACGCCTGAAAAGATGGTGAATGGATTGGAATGTTAAACCCAAGTCAATGCAATTCACAGGCGCAATTGGACAGCTATCGTTGCAAGACATGAAACGTCTGTATACTACACCACCGAAAGGAATATGAGCCATAGCCTCCTAAAAATTACAGACTATGTATGTGGCCGCCTCTATAGTGTCAGACAGGCGCGTCAGAAGGCCATAAATACACGCAACAATAAGAGGGACTGTCACTCGTGTTAAACCATAGCCCGCCACCGCTGTTGTCCTGGGAAATCGGAGTTTGGTGTCTGTGCGCCCTATCATTTAGTGGCCAACCTATCGCTGATCTGTGCTGATATATCGATATTCAATACAGACTGTTCGGTACAGACCGACTCATAGCTACACACTTACTTCCGCTTGCGCAAGGTCTCGCGCTCCCTCTCATCTGCGACGGTGATACGCGCGGCGTTCAACAGCTCCAAAGGAAGAACATCGCCCCGGAAGAGTCGGAATTTACTTACCTTTGCGGGTGTATCATCTGCACAAGTACACAGATGCGACACCATATTAGCGCTCACACGGCAGTGGAGGCAATCACCTGTGCACGGCTTAGAGATCAAGTATGTCCGGTGTCTCGGAAACTTCCCCTTCGTATAGTTCATGGTCTTGGTCTTGTACTAACGCACGCTTTTGTTTGTGTACTCTGCACGTATTGCGTATGTGCACAATTATCGGAGGAAGTTCACAGTAGCTACCCCAGATGTATAAGCAACACATACGTGCGTAACAGGTGCGAACACGGGTTCATGTGCTGTGCATGGACACAGTTGTAAGCGACGGCGACAAAACGTCGAGGTCTGCCTCGTTCGCCATACGAATCATGTAGTGCGGCGTAAGAAAGCTTTGGCGACCGCAAGCGAATCAACGCCAACGGAAACAGTTGCATTGCAGCAGCCGTATAGAGAGCACTCGCGGCACACCATGTAGGTAATTAGAAGCGTAGACTAACACGCAGACCATGTGCCATTGGACGGCCGAGAGTACGATGTCTCATTCGGAATGCACCGAGAGATGCGTTACAGCACGCGCATGGAAGACATTCAGAGGCAGAGCACACACGGACAAACATACAATCGTGCACCTTGTTCCGGGATGTAGGTCAAGCACTTACTTGATGCGGAAGGGGACATTCAGAGGCAGAGCACACACGGACAAACATACAATCGTGCACCTTGTTCCGGGATGTAGGTCAAGCACTTACTTGACGCGGAAGGGCCCGTGCCTTTGTGGGTGTAGTACAAGGTATAGATGTCTGCGATATTGTTCTCGAGAGCAAAGCCAAAATGCAGCAACAGATCGCCGTTCCCCTTCGGTCCATAGTCTATGCACACCTGCATGGTCATGGGCGGCGTGCCGAAAGAAGCTTGAGATGGGGTGATCTGATCGAACTATAGACAAACATATCCCTTGTATCAATGGTAGACGAGACAGGTGTTTGGCATATCTGGTATCTCTGCTCGTCATAAGTGCGTATCCTCGGCTATAGCAAAGCTGATATATATAGGGAGTGCGTTTGACAACTTTGTTGTATGTACTTGCGATACATACACACGCCTCGCGTGTTCTCATGGAGCTTGAGATTGGTGGTGGCATCATACATAACCCTTTATAAGATGCAGCCACAGCATGTCCATTCTTAGTTCTCAAATACCATATCGAATTCAACAACCAGCATACGTAAGAGAGTCTGTGGCAACTGTAACTACAAATACACTCGGCATATACACAAGTAAGCATCACAATATGCACCCAGGAACTCAGCTATATGTAGCAGCGAAGCACAATGAACTACTAGAAGTGCAGCCAACACTCAATGTAACTGCGTGCATACGAAGGAACACCTCTGGTCCCATACCGTACCTGCTCTCCCTTGGCTATCCTGTACCCACATGTCAGTGACAGGATCTTAGTTTTCTTGTCCGCCTCTCGTCTTGTCCGTGCTTTGATCTCAGTTAAAGTACCTGGGTTGTGGATTGACACAGGAATAGTTAAAACTATCACACTTTGGGGTGTTGTCGATGCATAGGAAAACCCAAAATACACCTCACATGTGACTGAGACAGCTACGTGCACAGGTTCAATGGAGAGAGGGATAAAGCGCGAACACGCATAGACATACGCACTCTATACACAACGAATGCCACCAGATGTAGGCAACTATACGGAGACCAACAACCAACCCAAAATCACGCAGTGCTAATTCTATCCACGATTGAAGCTCTTCATTTATACAACTTATCTGCTGCTGGGCTAGCGAGCCTTAGCGAAGCAGTGGAAAATGTTGGTATAAGAACAAAACAAGACAAAAAATATGAGCACAAGGGCAGTCACTGTGATCCTGTCATGTGGGCACGCTTGTATCAACGGGTAGACGTGGTTCGTATAGAACGAGATGTATA
>NW_014039692.1:18227-20926 GCF_001186125.1 Sphaeroforma arctica JP610 | reverse complement strand
TATATATATATATATATATATATATATATATGTATATATTCTAGTCTCTGAGTCCAACCGGTGGAAGATGTATACGTTCATACAATAGTGCATCACATCGAGAGGTATGTGATCCAAACTATTGCACAAAGACACGAGGTAGCCGAAGGAATGAATTGATGTTTTATTGTAGCGGTGTTTGCTTGTCACAACACCAAATCGTATGCTAAGTCCCTCAAAGAAATGTTAGTCAATAATTACGAAAAGCGAACATTGACTTGAAATTTGTATGTGAGCCGCTCAGAGATATATGCATTAGTACAACTCTTTTATGTATGTAGATGTATATGCATTAGCACCACTTATAAATATATCTAGAAGTATATGCATTAATAACACTTATAAATATATGAATATATATATGCATTAGTACCACTTTTAGATACATGTAATGGATATGCATTGGTATCATTTATAAATGTATGTATATGTATATGCATCAATACCACCTATAAATATATATATATGTATATGCAGTAGTATCGCTTAGTAATATATGTATATGTAAAGCGTTTGTAGAGATCTAAAGTAGTATCACGTACTTACGCATAGGTTTCGCTGCAAAATTAAAGAAATTCCCCTACAGCATGTGACGAATGTCATAGCTATTGATGGGATACTCATCAACCAGATAAGAACCGAATCACACATCAATCTCAACAATCAAGGCAAATGAATCCAGCATTCACGTATAACGACATGTATTCAAGCGTTAGAATTAGATATGACAATAGAACGAGTCAACTCAACCTACAGACACACGAGCACAGGTGTAATGGAACACATCCAAGGCATTGTATTACAACTTTTAGACACGTGGAAGATATACGATTCAACTCCACGCACATTGCAGATCTTTACGTAGTGAAACACAACTAAGACACTACATTGTAGCTTTAAAAGCTGTTCTAAACGGCACACAACAGACTAATCCCCAGACTGTGACTGAATGATATATAGCTCTCGCATGCGAAACTGTAACACTCCTGTATCAGATTTACGTTGTATTTCGTCTAGGTTGATCTATGCATCCTTCATAAGGGATGCAGGTAACAACAGCAACGCAGAAGCTACAACCTCTCTGTACTGCATATGGTGGAGTGCGATTTCAATAGTGATACATGATGCAGCATGTACCTATGAGCACACGATAGACACGAGAGTGCATGCACGCGTCTGGTCGTTCATCCAGCATGATGTACAGGTACAAACTACCAATCGTCACAACACACACGACTACAAAGCACATACACCCATATCAACCGCATATGTACCAGTACCGTACTCAAGCCAACAAGATCTATCTCTCACACAAGACATATACTTATAGTAGATCCACCTGTTTGTTCCTCAGCACCCTATCCACTGCTCGAATAGCCAGCCCCACCTCCTTATCCGACCTCGCTGTATTGGCCGTAATCACACAGTCCACAGGAATCTCCAGCACCACATCAGTCGACGCAATGGCTTGCTGGGCCACCCCACCCACCCCTTGCTGGGCAATGGCTTTGAATGCCACACGCGCAGGAACTTGTCCATCCAACGACTCACACCAGTCTAATAGCGAGCTTACCTTGTGCGCGGCAGCCATGGTTGCATTATGCGGGCGTGATTTAGGATATTCGTTCGGATGTGCGTGCATATGTGTGAGTTGTTCTGTGCATTCGGATTGTTGAGTAGTGTGAGATGGTGTATGCTACTTCATGTAATCATTGGATAGATATATTCGTGACCAGATGAAGACGCAAGCATCGACGTACGTATCTATGATCGAGCGCAGACTCAAGTATACTGGTCAGAAGTACACGCAAGTACAAGAAGGATGGCAAGATAGCTGTGGTTAACTGCACCTCCACAAGTCTAATGGTGCGATAAAGTGCCAATGCAACTGCTTCCCTTGTCTATAACGACATAATACACAGCACAAGGGATGGGCAATCGGGCAATGGGTACACTGACTGCCCACTGCCCAGGGTTGTACTACCTGACCCAGCTTATCATCTCCCATCTATTAGTTTTAGGTAAACTCAGTTTTTCCTATACGACGCACCACGTGAAATTTATAATATTGATTACTCAAGCTCGTATCACACATTTTTCAAAAAAAGCCGGGTATGTACTGAATGTATATTGTACAGTATACTGTTCCTATCGATTTGAGATTGCAGTTGATATACACACGGCTACATACACTCGCAATTAACCCGCACACGTATAGTTGCTAACGTATCCGTTAATCACATATTAATACAATGGCGACTAAAAGGTCCGCAGAGAATGAGGAAGAGGAGGCGAGAAATGTTAAAGCGCGTCGCAATGTTGTGGCCTCCCTGAAAGATGAGAACGGCGAGACCTGTGGTAGGTTCAGAAGCACATTGCAATGGTGCGTATAGGCAAATGTTTGTATCGTGGATATCGTTTTAGGTGAAAATAATAGAGGCAATGGTATGGTAATAGTTGAATGTTCTTTGTTGATACTTTGGTATATGTACAGTTCAATGTAGATTATATGGGTTAATAACAAAGTTTCCCAACTATTCTCTCGATGATATATGACATGCTTGATGAAGTATGTGTCAATAATAATGGTATATATGCCAATTACCATGTGCCTATAAAGGAATGTGCATTTATCTATATAAGCACAATATGTACATATG
>NW_014039692.1:14571-17600 GCF_001186125.1 Sphaeroforma arctica JP610 | reverse complement strand
TATACACGCACACACACACACATATATATATATATATATATATACAAGGTATATATATATCTGTAGATTTCGATATGTTTATCTAAAGACTTGTATATATATATATATGTATGTATTTCTATATATTTGTACATATTTATGTATATTGATATGGATTAAAGATCGTGGCTCCTTGTATTGTCTAGTTTACAGCGGATATCATGTTATATATAGGGCCTCTTTGCGTACAGTATCGTCGCATTCGAACAGTCGAATATCCGTAACCCTGGAGGTATGTACATATACTCGCTCGAATATTATTCGAGTATACTTGAATGTACATATACTCGCTCATATATTATTCGAGTATACTGTCTTGGACTATTGTAGGTATACAACCAGCTGTAAAGAATATACTTGTTAGTCAATCAAAAAGCACTCTAGTATAATCTCACCATCTGATCACCATACAATTCTGTGGCACCTCATCACATCAATGACGAATCTCCGTGTTCGCAGGTCCACCGCTCGACCTACCTCAGGACATAACGCCAAAGCTTCTAGAGGCTCTGTTGAATCAGTTGTTAGAAGCCGAAGAACCCGACCGAGAAAGAAACCCGTACACATTCTACATCAATGATCAGGAGTTGGTGACAGATGTGGGGACGCATATCGAGAAGCACATGGAGGATAACGGGTATGTTAACGGTTTGGATATGCGAGCTCAGCTTGTTGGAAACCACATCTAACTCTATTTGTGGGCAGTGTATTGTTTTCTTGCATCTGTAAACCGCTGAGGTACAGTGGTTTTGGTTTACGGATTCGGGTGAGGGTCATGAAATAGATGTACAGATAAATAGCTCCATGCGATGGAAAGCGACCACGTACCAACACCAATACATAAAATATGTCATCCAACCCATTATCGTGTCACCTAGAATTGGGTTTTAGATACAACGGTCGAATCACTGGTGTCACGTATGTATAGGTTTGCTGAATGTATCTTCGACACCCCCACAGACACGTCCTGTCAAAGTACGATGCGACTTACGTATACTATGGGGCGAGTACTACTATCCCACTACAAAATCAGGTAGATGTAGTTATGTATATTATACTGCCCAGACACAGCACAACGTCCGCGTAGAAAGCAATTCCCCTTGACTTTATAGTTTCACCGGGTATGCTACCCAAGCAGCAGATCGCCATACAAACACTCTTTATTATGACCTGACTCTGTCAATGTACGATGCGACTTACGTATACTATGGGGCGAGTACTACTATCCCACTAACAAAATCAGGTAGATATAGTTACGTATATTATACTGCCCAGACACAGCACAACGTCCGCGTAGAAAGCAATTCCCCTCGACTTTATAGTTTCACCGGGTACGCTACCCAAGCCGCAGATCGCCATACAAACACTCTTTATAATGACCCGACTCACTCACTCTTTACAATGACCTGACTCTCTCGTCCGAATACAGCGAACAGATCATCGACATCACCTATCGTCCACAGGCCGTGTTTAAGGTACGGGCTGTGACGCGGTGTGCCGCCACTATCCCTGGACACGCAGAGGCTGTGCTGCAGGTGCAGTTCTCACCCGATGGCAAGCGATTGGTGAGTGGCAGCGGAGACACCACAGTGCGCTTCTGGGATATAGGAACGAATACACCGCAGTATACATGCAAGGTACGTAGCGGTTTTATGCATGCAAGGTAGCTGGTGGGTTTATGCATGCAAGGTAGTTGGTGGGTTTATGTATGCAAGGTAGCTGGTGGGTTTATGCATGCAAGGTAGCTGGTGGGTTTATGCATGCAAGGTAGTTAGTAGGTTGTGCTTATGTGTATTGTACTGGTTTACGGACGTGTGGGTGTCACAGGTGCAGGCTACATTTAACGTGACAACATATGGTGGGTGGTAGTGAAGAACAACAATTCACGTCTGCATAGTAGGAACCATCGTACATGTCATTGTGGCAACATGAGAGCGGGTGCGTGTCTGTGAGGGTTGGTGTGTGTAAGGCTTTGGGCTCATGCCTTTTATAGGAAAATGTATCCCTTGGCTAACCGGTGTGGTTTGATGCTGCCAACTGTAGCTTCATCAATTGTGGATTTGTTGACTCATTTCGTTTTTTCTTCGGTTCGGATTACTGGTGGACGTTTAAACGTCTCTACGCGTGGTGTACCTCAGGCACAGAACCGCCACAATGCGTATTTGACTTTAAAAGAGGGCGTGTGTGTACAGTGCTGGCTGCAGTGATTCGTACGTATATAAGCATTCAACGCTTTCATATCCATTCACGGATGATTATTTCAAGAGAGTGCTTGTGTGTACAGTGCTGGCTGTATTGATACGTATGTATATAAGCATTTAACACTTTCATATCCGTTCACGGATGACTATTCTAAGAGGGTGCTTGTGTGTACAGTGCTGGCTGCATTGATTCGTATGTATATAAGCATTTATCGCTTTCATATCCATTCACGTGAGACCATACCCATGGTTGCTAAGCAACCCCATGTATCCCGAGCTAAATGTCCAACCATCACCATGCACGTTGCTACGTACAGGGACATAAAAAGTGGGTGCTCTGTGTGGCGTGGTCACCGGATGGGACCCGTGTGATGTCCGGCGATAACGACGGGAAAGTCATACTGTGGGATGCTGCCACCGGCAAGCGACTGGGCGAGAACGGTAGGTTATAAGGATATGTGCTCGTCTGTTGCCAGTGAAGTTATAAGTGTGTGTTAGTTTGATGCCAGTGAAGTCATAAGTATGTGTTAGTATGATGCCAGTGAAGTTGTAAGTATGTGCTTGTATGATGCCAGTGAAGTTGTAAGTGTGTGCTCGTATGATGCCAGTGAAGTTGTAAGTATGTGCTCGTATGATGCCAGTGAAGTTATAAGTATGTGTTAGTATGAAGTATGTATTAGTATGATGCCAGTGAAGTTATATGTGTGTGTTAGTATGATGCCAGGGAAGTTATAAGTATAGGCAAGCGACTGGGCGAGAATGGTGTATCTTCCGTGGGTGTGTGGCTAG
>NW_014039692.1:7497-14551 GCF_001186125.1 Sphaeroforma arctica JP610 | reverse complement strand
TATACATACATCGAGTTTACATGTGTATATCTCCGAGTTTACTTATACGTATAGTATCCCTCTCTCCAACCTGCCAGGATTTAAAAACGGACACAAAGTTGGGAAGCACGTGGCGTCCATTGCCTGGGAGCCATTCCATGCAAACCCAGAGTGTAACCGAGTGGCGACATCGAGTAAGGACGGGACTGTTAAAGTTTGGGACACAGTAAGGTGCGTGCCGGCGGAGTTGTACACTCGGGTCGCTCTTTCAAGATGATATATGTATATATTTCTAGTCAGCTGTATCACTCATGTGTATGTGTATGTGCATGTGCATGTGCATGTGCATGTGCATGTGCATGTGTATGTGTATGTGGGTTCATGGTGTACGATTCTCTATTGAGTTCTGAAGCGTTGCTTAGAAGATAGAGCCATGCGCACTTGCCGTTCAGCAGCATCAACTAGCCACTATATTGCTCAAAAGCTGTCGGTATGGAGTGGGATCAGTTCGGTAGCACTTGAGAGTTCTGCCCCTGTACATAAGCTTACATATTTACACGCACACATTCCACATTGATATATATATATATATATATATATAATTGTACGCCCGCCACAGCACTCCACATGCTTTCTTGAATTATCATCCTGTAAAAATTCATATCTATACAACCAAGCGCTAACATATTGTCTACGTAGCCAGTCCTCATACAACTACAATCAGTCAGCACAAGTAATACAATCCGTTAGCATGACTTCCTTCGGTGTCGCAAACGTGTTCACAGACGTGCCGCTTGCATTCTCTCCGCTGCACACACACACACACCAGGCACAAGGTGCTCTTCTCCTTATCACAACACACGCAAAGCGTAACGTCTGTAATTTGGGGTGGAGAGGGTCTCATCTACTCGGCATCGCTGGACCGGACCATCAAGGTATGGCACCGAACTGGCTTCTCTGTGAGCTGAGTGGCTATCAACCCATCGAGCATGGGCGGCTGTGAGAGCGAGGACATGGCTAAGCATCTGTTGCACTGAGCCGTGTGGTGTTCGTTTGCAAGTGACCGTCGAGTCTGCTGGTGCGGTGGTCAAGCGCGCCATCTAGGAGGCACTTACATATATGGCAGTTACATGATTGACTTTATAGTATGGTGCCATTTAGGAGGCACTTACGTTAAAGGCACTTACATGATTAACTTTATAGTATAATGTGGATTGCTTATATATATAACACTTA
This sequence comes from Sphaeroforma arctica JP610, assembly GCF_001186125.1. Classification (NCBI taxonomy): domain Eukaryota; class Ichthyosporea; order Ichthyophonida; genus Sphaeroforma; species Sphaeroforma arctica. Next base: position 13,336 of record NW_014039692.1, on the reverse strand, counting down.
CATGATTGACTTTATAGTATGGTGTGGATTGCTTACATATATAGCTTTTACATGATTAGCTTTATAGTATGGTGTGGATTGCTTACATATATTGCACTTACATGATTAACTTTATAGTATGGTGTGAATTGCTTACATATATGACACTTACATGATTAACTTTATAGGATGGTGTGGATTGCTTATATATATAACACTTACATGATTGACTTGATGGTGTGGACTGCTTACATATATAGCACTTACAAGATTAACTTTATAGTATGGTGTGGATTGCTTTTATATATAACACTTACATGATTGACTTTATGTTGTGGACTGCTTACATATATAGCTTTTATATGATTAACTTTATAGTATGGTGTGCATTGCATATAGTTACAGATATAGCACTTACATGATTACCTTTATAGTATGGTGTGTATTGCTTACATATAGAGCACTTACATGACTAACTTTATAGTATGGTGTGGATTGCTTATATATATAGCACTTACATGATTTACTATAGAGCATGGTGCGGATTGCTTTCATATATAGCACTTACATGATTAACTTTATAGTATGGTGTGGAGTGCTTGCCTATATTGCACTTACATGATTAACTTTATAGGATGGTGTGGATTGCTTATGTATATAACACTTACATGATTGACTTTACAGTAAGGTGTGGACTGCTTACATATATAGCACTTACATGATTGACTTTATAGGATGGTGTGGATTGCTTTCATATATAGCACTTACATGATTGACTTTACAGTATGGTGTGGACTGCTTACATATATAACACTTGCATGATTAGTTTTACAGGATGGTGTGGATTGCATATATATATAACACTTACAAGATTGACTTTACAGTATGGTGTGGATTGCTTACATATATAGCTTACATGATTGACTTTATAGGATGGTGTGGATTGCTTATATATATAACACTTACATGATTGACTTTATAGTATGGTGTTGACTGCTTACATATATAGCACTTACATGATTAAATTTATAGGATGGTGTGGATTGCTTATATATATATTACTTACATGATTGACTTTATAGTATGGTGAGGACTGCTTGCATATATATCACTTACATGATTGACTTTATAGTATGGTGTGGACTGCGGGTTGAGGCTATGTTCTATATGCCACACACCTCTCAATGCTTTCAGCCGGGATGCGCCGAGTGGCAAGTCTGGCAAGCAGATCCACAGACACACAACAAGCTATATACACCTGTCCATACGGTAACCAATTAGATACACCCATGCAATGTATCTGACCACACCCACCATTCTCTCATTTGTGATATGCGGGCAGGTCTGGAGGGCGAGTGACGGGGCACTGGTACGCACACTGGAGGGTCATGCCCACCGCATCAACCAACTGTGTATAAACACGGCCTTTGCCTGTCGAACAGGCCCCTACGATCACAGAGGCTACAGAGATCCAGACAAGGTTAAAGGTAGGCGCATCTAATAGTATTGTATGGGACTTGAAAAGAGAGTGGTAGGTAGTCCTGATATCATAAGAGACTTATGGGACTTAGAAAGGTATTAATGGGTAACCCTAATATATTATGGGACTTGGAAAGGTATTGGTAGGTAACCCTAATATTATATGGGACTTGGAAAGCTGTTGGTAGGTAACCCTAGTATTATATGGGACTTGGAAAGCTATTGGTAGGTAACCCTAGTAGTATGAGACTTGTTGAATTAGAGGTAGGCACCCCTGATATTGTTATATGGTGCTTGTCATGAGAAGTATCTGTAGTTGGGGCACTCTCTTTATACGTGCTCGCTCATGTTTCATCACGTCCCGACTAATACCACGAGAGTGGCCCCAGACACGTACAACACACCTGAATACTAAATCAATACCAATCTACTGATACACCCACACCCGAATACTCTTATGATACCACACTCACACCCGAATACTAAATCAATCGCAATCTACTGATACACCCACACCCGAATACTCTTATGACACCACACCCACACCTGATTACTCTTATGACACCACACTTATACCCGAATACTCTTATGATACCACACTCACACCCGAATACTCTTATGACACCACACCTACACCCGAATGCGCTTTTGACACCACACCCACAACCGAATACTCTTACTTCAGCTGCAACACACGTACGATACGACGGTACATTATCCACTCACAAACACTTTTCAAAATGGCTGTGAAACTTCAAATATATATCCCAATTGTACACGCTTTGTACTTGTATAAAGCTTGTAGCGCCGTTAGAACTAGTAGTCCCAAAACGACTGTCGTTTGGGAACTACTAGTTCTACGGCGCTACGATCTTTGTACAAGTACGAAGCGTGTACAATTGGGGTGTGTGTTAGTGTGTGTGTGTGTACGTGTGCATGTATATATATTTGGTATGTATTTCAGTTGGTGGAAGTTCCTTGGATGTTTGTTCGTGGGTAGTGCGGGTGAGTGGATACCACACCCACACCCGAATACTCTTATGATACCACGAGCAGGAAGGACAAATGCGGCAGCTCTTATCCCATCGTCTCTCACCCACACCTTACCAAGTTACCTACCGACATCTTACCAATTTACCTACCGACACCTTACCAATTTACTTACCGACAGCCACGAAAGCGGCCCAAGACAAGTACAACAAACTATTAGACTCGTGTGGCGGTGTCGAACGGCTCGCCTCAGCCTCAGATGATTTCACGATGTTTCTGTGGACACCAAAGACCGATAAGAAACCCTTAGCCCGACTCACAGGACACCAGCAACTGGTCAATTCAGTGGTGTTCTCGCCCGACGGGTGCACGCTAGCCAGTGCTAGTTTCGACAAGAGGTAGGTAGAAAAGGCACTCGGTCTGTACCGAACTGCCAGGCATGGACCATTGAGGATTCAAAGCAGTCGCAGCAGTTATTGTGTGCTCATCTGCTGTTTCATACGCTGATTCGGTTTATCTGTCTTCATACGTTGATTCAGTTTATGTCTTCATTCATACGCATTCAATAGTGTGAAGACTTGGGACGGGCGCACCGGAAAATTCAAACAGACTATGCGAGGCCACGTGGCAGCTGTCTACCAGGTATGACAATCACACATGTGTTGTGTAAATGAAAACCTTTAGACACTAATACCTTGAAACCCTAAAACTCACTGTGAAGCGGTGGCGACAGGGCATATGGCTTCTCTGATGCCACACACCATTGTACTGTATTGTATTGTACTGTACTGTACTGTACTGTACTGTACTGTACTGTACTGTACTGTACTGTACTGTACTGTACTGTATTGTATTGTATTGTATTGTATTGTATTATATATTGTTGATCTCGCCTACTTTTTGTTTGAACACCAGGGGAACGGATGACGCAGCCTTTTCTGTTCTTCATGTACATAGATTCAACTACATACACATTTAGATCCAACTACGTACGCATGAACCTTCATGCACATAGATTCAAATAAGTACACATTGCTGGCTACATAGATCTAGATACATACGCATGTACCTTCATGTTCATAGATTTAAATAAGTACACATTGCTGGCTACATAGATCTAGATACGTACGGATGTACCTTCATGTACATGGATTCAAATATGTACGTATTGCTGGCCACATAGATCGAGATACGTGCGCACGTACCTTCATGTACGTCTACAACTGCCCTTACATCGTTTTATTCTGCTCTCATCTGTCATTATCTTACATATATATTCTCTCCCATACTAGGCGGCGTGGTCTGCCGACAGTCGACTGTTGCTGTCTGCGTCAAAAGACAGTACCATCATAGTATGGAACACCAAGACCGCAAAGATACAGGAACAGTTACCGGGCCATGCGGATGAGGTGTTTACGGCTGACTGGAGCCCCGACGGCACAAAAGTAGCCAGTGGAGGCAAGGACAAGGTTATGAAACTATGGTACGCTTAGGAGTGTGTATGGTATGCTTAGGCGTGTGGTGTGGATGAGCCATATATTGCACCTTGAGTGATAGGCGAATCTGGACAGCATGTAGCAAGTAATGAATAATAAATTTCAACGGATTCTTAAATTGGTTGTGTGGATGTATAGCAAGCAATGTATAAATGATTTTAACGGATTCTGAAATGGGTTGTGTGGATAGGATGTTTGCACCCATGCAAGGCCCGACGGTAGGGGCTTTGAAGCCAGAAACATCTAAGTTTCACAGTCACATCGATGAATCCTTCAACCCTGCGGAACATGTTTTAGGGTTTTGGGGGTTCAAATGTATAGTTAAGCCATAGCCTCCTATGAAGGAGGCTATGATCAAGCACGCCTAGATACACAATTTTACAAGGGAGTTTTAGAGGTAGGCTTAGAGGTAGGTTTAGAGGTAAGTATAGAGGTAGGTTTAAATGTAGTTTTAAAAGTAGTTTTATAGATAGTTTTCGAGATAGTTTTAGAGATCGTTTTTGTGGTAGTTTTAGTGATAGTTTTGAATATAATTTTAAAGGTAATTTTAGAAGTAATTTCAGAGGTAGTTTTAGTAGTAGTTTAAAAGTAGTTTTAGTGGTAGATTAGTGGTGGCTTAAGCAGTAGGTATGAAGGTAGTTGTAGGGGCAGTGTTACAGTGGTAGTTTTAAAGGAACTTCAGAGGTAGTTTTGGAAGTAGTGTCAGAGGTAGTTTCAGAAGCAATTTTAAAAGTAGTTTTTGAGGTAGTGTTGGGGATAGTTTTAGAAGTAGTTTTAGAGGTAGTATTAGAGGTAGTGTTAGATGCAGTTTTAAAGGTAGTGTTAGAGGTAGTTTTAAAGGTAGTTTTAAAGGTAGTGTTAGAGGTAGTGTTAGAGGTAGTTTTAGAAGTAATGTTTGAGATAGTGTTATAGTTAGTTTTAGAGGTAGTTTTAGAGGTAGTTTTAGAGGTAGTGTTCGAGGTAGTTTTAGAGGAAGTTTTAGAGGTAGTGTTAGAGGTAGTTTTGAAGGTAGCGTTAGAGGTAGTTTTAGAGGTAGTTTTAGAGGTAGTGTTAGAGGTAGTTTTAGAGTTAGTCTTAGCGGTAGTGTTAGAGATCGTTTTAGAGGTAGTGTTAGAAGTAGTTTTAGAGTTAATGTTAGAGGTAGTTTTCTTTTGTTACCCGAGTCTGGTGTGGGCTATGTGGAGATGCTTGTGTGTGAAGGCAACTAGGCAGGACTGGACCTATTTGGAATCGTGTACGCAGTTCAAATCACAGATGCTCCTGATCTTAGACGATCATCTGCGACACCAAATTCACGTACCTATGCAGCTGCAAAGGGTGTGCACCATGCCGGCTATCAGTGGCTGTGGCTCTTAATAAATATACACATACTACAGAGTATGCATACATGAGGTATGGGGCAACCGAACTAGCGTTAAGCAGCACCGACGCGTTAAAACACCCACCTCACATGGCCATCGTCCCTCCGACGCTAGTTCGATCCCTTATATTGTTTTTTATTTTATTTCTACTTTTCTTCTAGAGGGTCATGCCCCGCAATACGGAAACAGGCAATGTGTAAGTTCAAGACTTAGCCATGTCCTAGGTCACAATTGACTGGGGCGTTTAGCGTAAGTGCTGCCCACACTACCGTATGCTCTATGAGTACATGGTCAAGTCCGGTAGGCACGTCATATTCCGGAATCGTAGGACACAGATAGAGCGTTGGAACCAAATATGAAGGTCCGGATGCCTTTCAATCAAGAAAAACAGACAAGGCATGCATTGAGTGCTCACACATGTGAGGCGACCTCCCAACTCCCAAGTGTATTCAGTCCCTCTGATCATGAGCAGAATGTCAGGCACAATTACTACGGTATATATATATATGTACATATACACACACACACACATAT
>NW_014039692.1:0-3592 GCF_001186125.1 Sphaeroforma arctica JP610 | reverse complement strand
TACTATAGTATATATATATATATATATATATATATATATATATATATATATATATATATATATATATATATATATATATATATATATATATATATATAGTGTGTGTTATATATATATATATATATATATATATATATATATATAATACACCCGCAGCAACGAGGGGTGATATCTGAGTACATGAGTAACCCTGCACGCCCGAGGCCACATAACACTCACCGACTCCAGCTTCTTAGTTGCTCTCATACGCCGCAGTCGCTGCTGATCCGGGCCCTGCGGCCCAGCTAGTACGTGGTTGCAAGGGAAAAAACGAGACTTGGGTATGAGACTGTTTCACACCTATACTCATTACCAGGCCAAGTACTACAGTGCAGTGAGGTGGCGTGTACTATTCCTCAATGGAGAGTGGTACGGTGGAAACGCATTAGGGAACGTATGCGGACTGCATACGCTCAGTACAACACACTACAGCTAACGAGATGAGCTACGCAACGGTTGACTGCATAACGTTAACGGTTTGTGCCGAGACGATCACCACACCCGGGCCAATTGGACACCTGTGGGTGCCCTGTGGATATGGATGTTTGTCCCACTCACCCCAAACGTTCGACATCTCAGAGACATAGGCTACCAATATACGTACAGACAGGCGTACACCAGAATAAAACCAGAACATCTGCAGGCACTACACATACACCACACCTGTGTATGCTGTATTCAGAAAGACTGCGGGGTGATACACCCAGTGTCACATTCATAGTAACCGAATACCCTGGACATTCTTTCCATTAACACCCGGCGACAGTCTAGCCCATACCACATTCACAGGTTCTCTCTATACCATGCCCGTGCATATTGTGCCCGATCCATTGCTATCCAGCTACACCAATCAAAAGCGCTAAAAGTCATAGTTGTCACGTACCATTAGGCGTTATATCCATATCCAGCAGAGAGTCATTGACCAGATGCGCCTCAGTGTTCATCTTTGCCACTGACACCGCAGCGGTACTATTAGCAACCGTTGCCGTTGCACTGTGGGGTTGAGCTGGAGGGTGACCTGTGGTTAGTAACAATACAATGGTTCATGATGTCACGTGAGATAGGTGTGTCATTTGATGTTGATGTACTGTGCACAGTTCGCAGCAAGTGAGTGAGGTGAACTGATAGTCTTTAAGACGCGTTGTGTACGTGTTGCAGTACAAAGGTTCCATCCACGTTCACGACTACTCATCGAATGGGCGAGGCGGGTTGTAAGGCCATGCGAATTATTAGAATTGGCCGCTTATGTAGAGAACGAAAGAATCAAACTTAGCGTATGCAATCAGTATTCTAAGTCGACTTCACAGTTGTTAAATGCCGAACATCTAGAACGCGTTTGTTTATGAAACGGGTTATCACTCACTCCAGTTGCTTGCAATGATGCAGCTAGTGCATCACAGTGTTCATTTGCAATTCGTACGCAAAGCCTAACAGCCGACAAGGACTAGTAACCAAAACCTGCAATGTAATGCGTGCTCTATTCATCGCAGACGTTCTCCTAACCAATTGGCGCGAGTGACCGTCGCATCAACAGTCCTGTGCTACTGACCACGTCGAGCAGGAATGGGATAAAGGTTTCAGCCTATACTGTGCTATACCAGCAAACAGTCCACTCCACTGGCCCAGTATCACGGGAGTTATAGAGCTGCGCTCACATGTTGACAGACTGCCCGACAGGTGCAGGTGCACCTATTATAGAAAGAGGTGCACTTACACTTGTATACATTTGACCAACAGTATTGGGGCTGTATAGCCTACAGGGAACGTACATCTTCGTTATTCTGTTCAACCGATGTCAGTGCATGTGTTTACGTAGCCGTCGACAGTCTCGCACTCATCTATTATTTTGCGGATGCAAACTCTACAAACACGAAGTGACCACAACCCTACTAGTACACAGAATGATAGACAACATTCGAGCGATACATGTTACTGTTAACTATTATATCATTTGCGTTCGACTGAAACCCATATATACACGATCAACCGTAATCCAAAAATCTGACCCAATGCCGTATAGCGACCTTGTAAACTCACCCGATGCCAGCGATGATCCGGCTACTAGCTGCTGAGATGTTGAGGCGAGTGGCACCACTCCATTGGCACTGGGTTCTCCTCCCGCAACAGCACCACTTAGTGGCGAAGGCGCCGACAGACTCAAATCAAGTCCCATCAGTTCATCAAACGCAGATGTGTGCGATGGTGTCCCATTCTGATTCTGGCCACTCTGTGGTGGTGGTGGTTGATGTTGATGATACTGCTGCTGCTGAGACGGGTATTCCTGAGGTTGCCTGTGGTGCTGGTAGCCCTGGGGCTGTTGTAGTGCGTGTGTGCTGTCTGCTACACCAAACTGGCCACTTGCCATTGGTGACTGCGGTTGTGTGCCACCCGACGGGGGGTGAGACTGAGGTGACCCGATTGTTGGGCGTAGGTCTCTCTCTGAATGCGCGTGCATCATCGGCAGCTGGCTTGTACTGTACGCGTGTGCGTTGTAGGTATCCCCACGCGCACTTATACTGTACATGCTATCGCTGCTCGCCTGTGTATACTGTCGCCGCGCCTGTGTATACTGTCGCTGCGCCTGTGCTTGCTGTGGGTGTGTGGGGTGCGGTGGGGTCACCTGTGCCTGGGCGGGCTGCTGCCATGACTGTCCCACTCCACTGCCCATGGAGAAGGTATTCACACCCCTCAGAGCATTCCTACTGCCATTCATACTCGTGTCCATACTGCTACCATCCCCATTGCCCACCTCCCCGTGGGGTCCCTGTTGCCCAGGCTTTGGCTTGAGTCTGGGGGGCGCTCCAGGTTTGGGAGGCAAGGGTGGCTGGGTCTGCACACGGGTAAGATACCCTCCTGCCTGTGCGTGCGGCTGCACGTGTGCACTGGTAGAGTTGTTGGTATATTGGCCGTACCCATAGCTGGGCTTGTTGTGCGAGTTCGCCGTTGCAGCCTGCGCGGGGGGTCGTGCGTACACAGGCGGAGAAGCACTAAACACGCGTTGCAGTGTTGCAAGTAGTTGCTCTAGCGAAGACGTCTGCTCATGAATGCATAGGGAAAGAGGTGTGCACAGAGTGAAACGAATGTGAAGGACGTGTATCATCTTAACAACATCAATCCACGAGTTTAGAAGATAACATCACATACTCAAGGCAAAGCGATGTACTACACCACAGTTTCCCTCGGACAAACATTGCAGCGCCATTTCATCGACAACGTCTAACGAGCGATACTACTAGTAAGTACAATATACCACACTCCCTCAGACCCAGACAAAATGCCTGACCAAGCAGTAGATGGCAGGGTGAGGGCTTAAATGAGAGCAAGACTCAAACTACGGGTTTGTCTGTAGCAAGCTTAACAAGCTAAACTCTTGATACAGCTATTTTTACAGACAATAAACACTAGCCTCAGGGCGAAATACCCCTACACAAACATACAAACAAAATAATACACACGTACGATCACATGTGTCATCGGAGCATGAAATGCAACTGGATACTATATATCGCATGAAATGCAACTGGATACTATAAATCGCATGAAATGCAACTGA
>NW_014039693.1:35157-36039 GCF_001186125.1 Sphaeroforma arctica JP610 | reverse complement strand
TATGTATGTATACATATATATATTTATATATATATATATATATGGGTTAAAGTAAGTCGAAGATCATATAAACAACGAGACAACGAGTACACTTGCGATCATACATACCATATTTTTGGCCTTTGTAATCGCAATGGGGTCACCCTCGCTCAATGCCTCTTTGAGCTTGCCTCCCCACTCCTTGTTTTTGCCTGCACGCAATTGTAACGTGATTTAGTGTATAACTCCCAAGTATTTATATATTGGAGCCAACTTCTGCTACACTATAAGATCGCAGGAGATGCATTTGTTTTTGGTGTGTGTGGGATATCGCTCAGATTAGGTGCAGCATCGAAATAGATACACAAAGGCATTGAATGTGCACATGGTCGAGGTATTATATGCAAATACAGCCAATATCTAAATCCTAAAACCCTGATACCCTAAAATCGTGGCCAATATCCAGCGATGGCAACATCTCCAGACCAATCGCAGTTACGCAGTGGTGTGTGCTGATGGTTTGATTTCGTAGGGCATTGTACAGTTGGTATGATGTGTGTGAGTGCCTCTTATTCTAATGTGGGTGAGCGGCTCCCGAATTTAAACGGAAGTGAGACTTTGCCATACGTATTTGACAAAAACCCATATCAGAATCCGTCCATACAGTAGCATAAACCTATACAACACCGTCGGTGTGCATGATGCGTCTGCAACTACAACCCACACCCATTGTCTCCGTCCATACTTGGACATACCTTTGTAGACATAGCGACGATCTCGGAAGGCGCGTACGGTATCGATGTAGAAGGAATTTTCTCGCATGCAGATGGTGCTCTCCTTGGTTTGTTGCGTTGTGACTTTGATTTTCTTATACGCCTGTGTGTGCCATCCCATTAATTTGAG
>NW_014039693.1:31337-34182 GCF_001186125.1 Sphaeroforma arctica JP610 | reverse complement strand
ATGTATATATGTTTGTGAGTGTGTGTTTGTGTGTGTGTGTGTGTTGTACCCATATATACTGTTATGCGAAAACATAAATGCAACAGCGTGTAGCAGCGCACACAGAATGACAGCCCATCCGCTGTCACCTACCGCCTTTGAGTAGTCCTGCAGTCGTTTCTTGATGGTGTTCGCTTGGTCGACGGCGTTGAGTTCGTGGAACTGAGGTGCAATGGAAAGTAACACTCGATATCAGTATAGAAATACATTGTTGGGTAAAAGCTATATATAGAAGACGGCTAAAAATAGACTACTCCGCTGGAGCGCTACCCCGCATTGCCACTCGCCCCGAAGCCCCTGCCACTCTCTGATCCCGTTACGTATATCTTAGTCTGCAATTCACTACGACTACGAATAACCTCCTCCATCGCAACACTCGCATGCAGTGTTATTCACCCTCAACGAGACTTTTCATAGCAACAGAAAGATTTCGATTGTAAGTAGACTTGGTATGTATGTATATATGTGTGTATGCTGATACCTACTAAGTGGATAAGTTATGTATGCATGTGTGTTTGTATGCTGATAACTACTATGTGGACTAGATATGTATATATGTATGTATGTATGTATGCTGCTAACTACTAAGTGGACTGGGTATGTATGTATGTATGTATGTATGCTGCTAACTGCCAGTATATTGGTATACTCTGAGATATTGTTAATGTAGAGCCTACACCTGCATTGAGAGTGCTAGTAGTTCACGACACACAAGCGTGAGTCGATCCTAAAACCCCGATTGCATTCGGCCACTCTGTAACCACTCCCCTCACAAACGCAACCGAAACATCGCAGACCCCAACCCATCCTGTACACAGAACCAACATGCATGCGTGCATGGACACACTCTACGTGTATATACTATTGGACTTCCAGTCGGTTTCAGCAAGCGCTACAGTTGAACACATACCCTTCTGCGAGGGCCGTCCTTGTTGTACGATGGTGGGGGGTGCGTCTCGTTTTCACACTGCTGTTTGATCTGATTATAATCTGCCGATCCCGATTCCAAATTTTGATTCGAAAGTGGGAAGGATTAGGACTGGAATGGCAATATACCAGCAAGTTTGTGTACAGGTTGACCTTGCGCACGCAGCGATCTCCGCCGTTTCCCAATTCTTCTACAGTGCAAGTTTAGCTACTCTTGATGGAGATTCTCATTATGTAGTGCGTTCTACGAGCCCGCCTCACAACACAGCCCTATGGGTGTAGCGTATCATTCTTCAGTATTTTACATCTACCTTGTTTGCTTGCGGGTAAGGTGTAGCGTACCACCCTTCAGCATTATATACCTACCTTGTTTGCTTGCGGGTATGTATTCGCCTCTCCATATCCACTCCATAGTTCGCTGACAGTCTGCACCGGGACGGTTGAAGTCGCATACGGCGCATGTGGCCTCGTCCACCAGCGCAGAGGGCTATTTATAGAACAGATGTACACCCGTGTAAGTTGGGAGAGAGAGTGTGTGTATGCTAGGAAGGGCTATTTATAGAACATATGTGCATGCGTGTAAGTTGAGAGAGAGTGTGTGTGTGTGATAGACAGGGCTATATATAGTACAGATGTGCACGCGTATAAGTTGGGAGAGAGGGTGTGTATATAATAGGAAGGGCTATTTATAGAACAGATGTGCATGAGTGTATATGAGAGAGGGTTTGTGTATGATAGGCAGGGCTATATATAGTACAGATATGCACGCGTGTAAGTTGGGAGAGAGGGTGTGTGTATGATAAGAAGGGCTATTTATAGAACAGATGTGCATGAGTGTATATGAGAGAGAGTGTATGTGTATGACAGGATAGTGATGCTTGTGTGTTCGGCTATTTATAGAACATATATGCACGTGTGGAAGTTGGGAGAGAGTGTGTGTGTATGATAGGAAGGGCTATTTATAGACCAGATTTGCGTGCCAGTTGAGAGAGTGTGTGTGTGTGCGTTAGGATAGTGATGCTTGTGTGTTCGGATGCAGATGAAGTAAGCAGAGGGGTACTGGCAGAAAACACGAGCACAAGCGTACCTGGAGATAGCTGATGAGCAAGAGCAGCTAGTTTACAGACACGACGACAACGGACGTGTATAGGCAAAGACATACTGAAGCCAGTGCGAAGAGTGCTACGATTGGATACAAGCCCGTCATCTACGCGTTCACCTAGACGTAATCTCCCGACACCATACATGATGTCACGAGTTATATAACAGTACAAAGACATCCCCTGGCACACACACCTAAACCCTAGAACCCTAAAAACCACACACAGGCCAACACCCACCTGCAATCGGTTAGTCAGGATGATGTTCGGGTACATAGCACTGACATCCAGATGATAGATCATCGGGTTCTCTGTGCGGGTGGGTTTGAGCTCGAGCTGTCTGAGCTGTTCGGTACACTCCTCGACTAGTTCATCCATGTTGGTGTAGGCGTCTGGGTCACACCCCATCTCTGCACGCAGAGTGTATGCGAAGGCCTCCTGGACTTCTGTAGCTAGCTGTGAGGTTGGGCGGATGTGTGGTGTGGATCATTGCACGAAGGTATGACTGGGTTGTATTCGATTGTATATGGAAGGGTTTGCAAGCATTTACGCAAATGTTTGTATAAGTATTAGCAAGTACCATGTACATTGTATATATAAGCATGTATGCAAATATTTATATAACAATAGCATATATGGATATATGGATAGATCAATATAGACAGTAGTATATATGCTATATTCATATCTACAACAGCTTATGTGAATATATTTATATATATGTATATATACATACATATATATATATATATATATATATATATATGTGTGTGTGTGTG
>NW_014039693.1:23691-29172 GCF_001186125.1 Sphaeroforma arctica JP610 | reverse complement strand
GTGTAGATGTTAATATATATATATATATATATATATATGTATCAATTGTCATACAAGTGCGCGCACACACTTGTACAACGGCATACTAGCAATCGTGCATAGAGACATGTCTCCATCGCGCAAGCATACCCCAATTTGGCCTTAGTAACAGCCTTCAAACCTTGGCTTCCTTGTGGCAGGTAACTATCTCGCTTCACCCATCTGAGGGCAAATCCAGTGCAGAGGATGAAACACACAAGCACGTGAGAAGAGGAATGGATGTGATTACATGTCCGTTAGAAGTATCAGTTGCGGGGTACACATACAAGTGAGAGAGACTTATTCCAATATACACATACAAGCCACGGGTAGCTGCTTCGAATGATATCAAATACGGTATGTTAAACTATGAACGTCTGAGTGACTTGGGGTATAATCAGAACCGTATATGCACGGCTTGCGTTGCACCAGTACTCTAAAAAGTGGACATGCGCAGGTGCAAGCTATTGCAATTAACATGCACACAAGCGCGTGCACTCGCCGGGTAAGCGGCACTGACGTTCTGGGAGAAGGTGCGTTTGAGTCATTGAGACGCACGAGTGCACTGGGGAGGACGTAGATACAGATACAACACCGACGCATTTCAAAGACAATGGCGTTAACGTTAACTTGATACAGATACAACACCGACGCATTTCAAAGACAAGGTCGTTAACGTTAACGTTGACTGCTGCTGTGGTGTGGCGAGAAATGACTGACAATTGTGGGCCCTACCATAGACGCGCCTAGAGCACCGTACTTGCCCAGTTGCCGAGCCTCGTAGGACACAGAAGTATGCATTCCCTACACAGACACTAGTAACATATCCTCAACACTCCACCCACCCACCGTACTACACACCCGTGTGGGGTAGAAGTAAAACAGGTGCAGAAGCATGCATTCCGTACACAGACACTAGTAACATATCCTCAACACTCCACCCACCCACCGTACTGAACACCCGTGTGGGGTAGAAGTAAAACAGGTGCAGAAGCATGCATTCCCTACACAGACACGAGTAACATATCCTCAACACTCCACCCACCCACCATACTGAACACCCGTGTGGGGTAGAAGTACCACAGGCGCAGAGATAGGTGCAGAGTGGTACCTCCTATCTCCAGCCCACCCGCACGCACCTACAAGCTCTGCGAGAGACTGCTCCCACACACACACCTGAAGGCGTCCATGTGGATGGCGTGACGCGACTTGTACTCGTCGGCGTTGTCTTTCCCAAAGCCGATCTGCTCTGTCATGTTCATACCGTAGTAGGCAGCCCTGCGAGAGACCCAACGTTCAATTGGAACGAGCACGTGAGAAGGTGTGCGCTGCTACTGGACTGAACGTGTGTGTGATATATCGAGTGGCTGCGTGTCTGCATGGGCTAGTACGGCTGAAGTAGCACAGTACATCCAGGGTAAGCATCACGCATACAAAACATCATCACAAATAAAAATAATCTGCGTAGTTTCGATTCATAATCCCAGATTTGAATGTCCATTTGGCCGTAAAAACCTTATTTCATTCATGCACACACACACATACATATATATCTGGTCAATGGAAGCCTCATCATATTCGTGATTATTAATTTGTACGCACACACACATATATATATATATATATATATATATCCATGAAAGTCATTGCATTCATGATTATTAATATAAATACACTCACACACACACCTCTTGTCAATAAACGGCCAATCAAAGAAGTCTCCGTTGAAGGTGACAAGGATGGTAGGCTGCACTTCGATGATATGATCAAAAAACCGTTGCAGCAAGGCCCGTTCGTCTGGCTCGTTCCATACAATGAAAGGTCCTTCGTAGTCGGGTTTGGGTGTGTATTCGAAATCCTCGATGTCGGCTGATACCACATCCCGGTTGATGATAAGATAGCCCTGCGTGTGCGGAGATATTCGAAGACATTGGCATGAACATATGAATATATATATATATATATATATGAATATATGTAGCTGAACGAGGCATTGGCCAATTCATATGAATGTATGTAGCTGAACGAGGCACACAGCTGCATACATTGTATACGGATTGAGGTGGCGGCGTATGCGTGGAAGTGGTCGTGAAGGGGTATGCACTTCTCAACAACCAGACTTAACGGTAACAAACAAGACTTAACGGTGTTTACAATCTATGGCCACGCACTGATGTACTACTGAGGACAAGGACCCGAGAGTACCATCAAGCACGCAGCTGGCAGGCACACCCACTTCTAGCAGACAACCAGAGCTACAAGTAACTGTCTGATAGGTGTGGCAAAAGTAGACTATACAGCCTACACTACTTTTCTATGAAACCCCCCATGTGTGTATTAAAGCCCACTTCTCTATTACAACCCATTATTTTATGAAACCCCCCATTTATCTAATAAAACCTACTTTTCTATTAAAGTCCATTTTTCTACTATATCCCACTTGTCTATTTGGAAAACCTCCTTATCGCTCACGCACACCCACACCGAATACCCCTCCCACACCCCGTTATTGCCACACCAACATTGTGTTTGTATTTTTGCACTACACGGCCACCGCCATTGCCCACTCCACCGCCCCAGGACCCACCTGATTGTCCAGCATATACGAAATCATCATCACCATGTCTCCATTGTCCGCGTCCGGAAACTTCAGATCCTGCTTGGTACACTCGATGTCAAAGGCCATAATGACTGGGTCGGGTCGCTCCTCCAAGTCTTCACGGTGTGTGAGTGTGGTAGATAGACCACGCACCTGCACATCGTACCACAGCCCACAAGTGATAGCTGCACGCGCGAGTGGGTGTGGGCAGTGAGTGGGGATGAGGTTGGAGTGTGAGGTATACATACATCAGAGTACACACAACCGATTGTACTACATCCTCATATAGACTCTGTCCCACAAATCTGTGAAGTAAACATTATTTGCCATGACATACAGCTGGCGATGGCTGTGCACATACGATCCGTTACGTCGCACCGTACTATGCAACACAATACGCGCACGCAGACACCACATCCTTGCGCAAAGACATACACGCGTACACTAAGTACACAACGTGTTATACACGCTAACAGGCACTGCTTCTTACACACACACAAAGCACACACAAGCCGCGATTATATTGCACTGTACAATATATACACTTCTGTGAAAAAACCAAAATAATTTCGATATGACATACAGTTGTCGATGGCTGTTCGAATGTGGTACGGAACATCGTACTCGCGAATGTCCAACACATGCTCAAGCACTTCGTCGTTATTCATCTTATTACTGGTGTTGGTGCTATATATGCGTGTCAGAATGGTCAAAAAAAAATGGCGACTTGTCTTTAAGTACACGCGAAGGTCTTTGACGACCAGCTAGGTGCCCTGTACGGTTGCTTCTAATGTAAGGCGTTTATACTCGTGACACGCACATACAAGGGAACTAGCATATATCCCAGCATTTAGTATCATCGGTGCTATCTGAGTGTGCGTTGAAGAAACTATATTTACATACAGCAGTGTCCATTTTTACACATACTATTGCGTTGAAAAAACTTTAAATGTACCAGTGTTATTATGTACGCATACTATTGCGCGCACCCCAGAGTGTGTCACGGTATTGATCGCTCACGACTCTCAGCGAACAAATCCTAAACCCTAAACACTCGAAACCCTAAAACTTAGAAGCTACCACTAGAAAATATACCACCAGAATATTGTAAATTGAAACGCGAGTTGAAGAATCTATGAAACTTGGCACCATACTTTTCAGGTTTGTAGACCTCGTAGATCGCTTTAGTTTTGGCCTCGTCCTGATTCCGCTTAATGGCCGGCATGAGAACTTTTCGGACCTGCAACAATAAAAAGAAACGTTTAACACACTCTGTATTGAGATACTTGAGCCTAGCTTGGATCACCTACAGTCATTGTCGGACAATCAACGTCAATGTTGGACATCCGGGTTCATTTATAGGCCATTCATATTTATAGGATAATACGTATGGGCGCTAACATCACTAGACGTTCACACCTCAATATTGAGGTAGTGAGGGGAATTGCGTTTGTCTATGCGTATGTGTGTGTATGTATGTGTGTGCAAGTGTACAAGCGTTTATGGGTGTGTACATGTGTCTGAATATAGATACCGATGCATGCGTATGTGTGTGGAGATATATACAAAGTAAAAAATCGAAGATGCCACACCGGTGAACTTACCCTCATGAGATCGTTTGTATTCGGAAATTCGATCTTCACCAAGGTTCGCTTGAGCCCAATCAAGTGGTTTTTCTGTAGCGAAATGAATAGGAAAGAGGTACAATGTGTAGGAGAGAGGTATAATGTATAGGAAAGAAGTATAATGTATAGGAGATAGGTATAATGTATAGGAAAGAAGTATAATGTATAGGAGATAGGTATAATGTATAGGAAAGAAGTATATTGTATAGGAGATAGGTATAATGTATAGGAAAGAAGTATAATGTATAGGAGATAGGTATAATGTATAGGAAAGAAGTATAATGTATAGGAGATAGGTATAATGTATAGGAAAGAGGTATATCCGTTTATGGTGACAATGTGCGTTGGCACAAAAAAAAACGCAAAATTATACGAAAACATACAACATCCATGTAGTCTGTCTTGGATTTTAGTTAAAATTGCTATAGTCGAGCTTCGCAGAGCATCAAACTCCATGCAGCCTCACTTGCTCGATACCAAAAAAAACCACATTTTTACGCTCGATTAAAAAAACCCTCATTGTTTCGCTGGAAACTACTACGCTTTGAACTCCCATACCAGGTCTAGATCCTCTTTCTCAATCACGCTGACTGCGGAGACCTCACTTTTGAACTTGTTCTTCACCCACTGGTCGAACACACCCTCCATCCCCTCCGTCACGGCGATGTAGAAGTAAGGCTCATACTTCATGGTGGCCTTGAAGTGCGATCCATTCTGCAGGAGTATACGTGTACGTTTACATGTGTATATAGGTTGAGTGTGTGGGCACAGACCAGGCTCGCCTGCTACTCGTGACAAACGTTGACGCGGCATAAATTATTTAACGACCGAATAAACTTCTCGGAAAACCTATATACCCAGTGATAAACTTACTCTACCTCTCTTAAGAAGTACATGTCCATACCGCATAAACTTCTCCGAAAACCTATATACCCAGTGATAAACACACCCTACCTCTCTTAAGAAGTACATGTCCAGTGCGCTGAATGCCCGTTTATTGGATCCCTCGGTGAAGATGGTAGTCTGGTTGAAATTGGAAAAACCAAAGAAGATGAATAAATATATATCTATATATATATATATAATTATATATAATTATATATATATATATTGAGAACAGAGGAGCTATAAACCAAACTAGTAGAGCAACCAAGGAAACAGACAGGGGGTACATTTGAATTATTGGATACTCCAATCAGAACGAAGTATATTACACAAATCGAGTATATATATATATTT
>NW_014039693.1:16636-22417 GCF_001186125.1 Sphaeroforma arctica JP610 | reverse complement strand
TGTGNGTGTGTGTGTGTGGCGCGCGCGCGTGTGTGTGTGTGTGTGTGTGTGTGTGTGTGTGTGTGTGTGTGTGTGTGTGTGTGTGTGTGTGGATGTGCTAAGCTGCCAGTTTTGTCGACAGTCTAAGTAGCACCTATACAACCTTGGAGTATGAAAATAATCTAGGGAACAATACACACTAAAAGAAATTTGAATACCAATATGACTTCTGGAGTAGTGGTATCGTCTACAATACTCTTTGCATCAAACACCACAATAATTTACCCGGACAGCATTTGGGTGAGGTCGATGAGGTCCAGACTACATGTAAACAGGTGTAAAATTTGCATATAAAAATATATGTATGTAAAACAGTACATACCGTGTGCATATTAATCAGCCATCCCGTCTCGGGCGTGTTCTGCGGCGTATTCTTGAGTCTGTAAAAGTTAAACTTCTCATCCATTTCTATATGTTTGTTAGCTATATCTTCTTGTTCTTCAATAGACAGCCCATCGAAGTAAGGATTAGCCCCCTGTTTGCCCCCCCCCGGAGGAGCCTTTAGCGCCCACGTCATCTCCGCCTCCAGCACCCTGACGGTACTGCACAAGCTTCTTGTTGCCTCTGTTTCTATCTCCCATGATGCAGATGTAAACGATTTTTTGTATTAAGTGTAGGGATGTGTGTGTTGTGGATGTGACTGAAAACAATGGTGTCGTGTTGCATATGTGAACGAGAGCAAACGAGACTGTGCGTGGTCGGAGAGTCAGAATATCTCTCTAGCAGAATTGATCTATGTTCCCACTGATAGATATGGCTGGATTTTGAAATCTACCTAGCTGACTAGATTCCTGCGGTTTGGAATCTATGCAAGTATTAAGTAGTCTGTCCAGACGTGGGTGTTGTAGAGGGCAGCTGGAGTATTTCTTCAATATTCCAGACTTCTTAATGCCATGGATAATCAAATGCAAACTACGCTGAGCGACTGCACTTGAAAGCACATCGTACAACCCGTACGCACTTGTAATTAAGTGAGTGCGAAGGACCGGAAGTACGGTCGATATCACAGCGTGTAGTACTACTAATGTATGTGCCTGTAATGGTGTGAAGTTTACAATCCAGCTGTGATCACTGATCACTGATTCTGTGCATATTTCACTCCGAAAAGCACACAAAGGTTAAGGTTGCAGATGTTAGAAAATAAGCCAATCAAACAGCGCCTCCAAAAAGTGGCGGCATATATGGGAAAGTGCGGTACAAAATCATGATGAACGATGAGTCATTCAATTTGACAAATTCACACAAAAACAAAACATTTATTTTTTATATTCCCTCGCCCATATGTAGCCCCATAGCCTTAACATTGAACATGAAGGCTATTTATTTATGCCACACCAGTTTATAGGATACATTGTGATTTTTGAAGTCTGTCATTTCAAAGCTATGGAATAGAGGCGTATGCTACACATATATTTCAACCTATATTCTCAGGAATATGGAGGTACAACGGTAGTTTATCGGCAGGAATTCAGACTGCAAGTATACGAAGGAAAATTCTTGTTATGTCAAAGACATTCATACTTGCGTCGGGCTCGAAGCATTCAGTAAATATTCATCAGCCCACTACGACTTCAGTACCTCGAGCAAGCGATAAAAGTATACATTATAATAAAGATGGCAGTGTAGAGATAATGTGATACTATGTCAGTGGATTTTACCTTGTGTTCTGGATCCTGGTCACACGCCACCTGTATGAACAACTATTGAAGTCTTTTCGAGGGGTTGATCTAGCTTCCCACATACAACGATCAGATACGACGGTCTAGGTGCCATTAATTTTCGACGTTATTGAAGATATTGTGTCGGTGACAATCGTTCCATCTGAGCCTTGTTTACAATGTACCCGGTATCTAAAATTTACTCCTCGTAACAGATTTGCGTTAGATTTTTTTTTAATACTTGTCAATACTAGTCAGTAAGGGCGTTTCGAGTTCTCTCACCCAGCCTGCTATTCATAAAAAGCTATGCCTCACACACAGACAGTCTGCGCCACAGTGAAATGGGCCTTGGTTTATTGTACTGCGAATGGTGTGCGATAATGGTTTTGTGACAGAAAAGCAGGTGGAAGGGTTTTTACATAGAGAGAAGCAGAATGTTATACCGACCATGCAGTAATTTGCAGTCAAATGTCACCAGAAACTGGACAATGGGTTACAATAAGCATAAATGAAAACTAGCCACTCTCAGGACATGCGGCTACAAAACGGATACATGCTTTTTATTTTTAGTTCTTTTAGGTTTACGCTTGACCGCTTCTGGCTTTATTTCTCACTGCCTTACATTCATAAAAGAAAATTCTGAGTAGACAGTACACTTTGGTTTAATTTGATTGTTGTGGGTAAATAACAAAGGTTAATGCTTACTACCACAACTAAAAGTGTACAAAGACCAAGACCTAGTAGAGTATGGGCTCTACTAAAGTTTAGAAGAGTCATCTTCAAGTCATCTCATGCTCCATGTCCTTCAGTCCGTCCACCTCAAAAGTCAAGACCCTAAAGGCACAATCCTAATGCACTCTATTTAGAATCTAGATGTCTCAGACTGACAGATTCCCCATCCCAATTCCCTTTTTGGTTGAGATCCGTAGTGGAGTCTATGGAGACTGGACAACAGTCCAGAGGTGTCATCTGTACGGTATAGTATGTCTTTAAAAAAATATTCCGCTGACCGCTGTAAAAATTTTTTTTTTTTAAATACTGCATTTCTTCAATAAAAAACAAAATTGTTTCCAAAAACAACAAGAAAAAAAGGGGACTAAATGAATGTAAATATTTATTTATATAAAATAATCCCTACCATCAGCTGCGAACATCAGCATAAATAATAAAACAACAAAATGTATATTCCCAACCAGTAGATCCTGCTCGATTATAATAGATTATGTACTTTAATCGACAAAATCGCAGTGTTGAATCTATTTGGTAAACGACCGTATCCATCATGGTATTTTATAAAATATCCATTCCCAATCGGATTTTCATAGATTCTCTTTGAGATTCTTCTAAATAAAAGTTTGTATTTATTGACCGGTGTGTCGTTTTCTATGTACCAGCGTTTCTTTTGTGATAGAAAATGTTTTGTTTTTACAAAATGTGTATAAATACATTTTGAAATTCATTGGTTGTAAATATTTTGTTTTTACTTTTCTAACATCAAAAACAAATGTGTAATTTTTTCTATTTAAAATAATATTTTTTTAAATATCGTATTGTATTTATATGTAATACCTATTGCAATTTGCACGTGCAAGTAGGAACCCAATGAATACACTTTATATCCCTTTTAATATATAACCAGCACACATGAATCTAGTACAATAACTTGCTTGCCAGAGTTTTCAAAAGATCAGATGACATATTCAATAATTACAATTTTAGCCATCGTTGGCATAGCTAGTCATAGCGCTTCGGTTAATTCGATTTCCATTCCTTCAAGTAGAGAGCGTCGTTTTCTGACAACCCCTGACAACCTCGTTGAAATAGAGGCTGAAGAGGTGGATTGGAGTGAAGGTAAAGACTGGGTTGCATCTCAATTAGATATTGCGAAAGAGAATCTGTTCTCAGCCCTAGCACAGTCGGAGCTGATCCCATCTGCATTATTCGAAGTGGCAAATTCTGACGATAGCATCACAGCCAAAATAAATTCACTGGACCAATTTACTGCAACATTTTTCCGCCCAGAAAATGCACCAGCGAGAGCCGTGTTAAATTTGACAGAATCGGTGACAGTAGAAGAAGGAAATACATTCTTACAAATTCTTAGTACACCGAGAAAAGAATGTTTAGATCCAGAATTGTCATTGCCGGATGCGCACTTTTGTCACTTACCGCTATACGAAGGTGATGAATTAGGTATTAACGTCATTGCTAGTACCTTTGGCTTAAATAGAACCGTGTCAATAAGTCAGGAACTTTCATCTTCTGCGTTCGAATTAGCTGGTGACGGAGGCTTAGAATTTGACTGGCAACAGTTTTTGGTCAATCGGACTGTCGCGCCTTCAGAAAAGTTTGACTTCGGTGGTGGCAATGGCTATGGTGTCGATGTTCTTTGCAACATACCAAGTGGTGATGATACCTATGTTATTCTGTCGTTGGGGGGTGGCGGAGGCGGAGGCGCTCAAATGGACTTTTTCGAAATCGTATCTACAATCGGTGGTGGCAGTGGGAGAGGAATACAAATATTCGCCTACGGTGCTTGCAAAAATACCGAGGTATGTATGTATATCATGGTTCGTAATTCTTTGGCTAGATTATAGTGCAAAGTATATAAATTGATCTCCGCTGACATCCACTGTACGATCTTTCGTGTCCAGTTTTCGAACTTTGCATGCACCGAGGAGATGATTACAATCGGAGGTGGGTCGGGGGGATTCAAGACCAATGGGCAGGTTGTTACCTTGGCGCAAGTGGAAGGCCAATCTGCTAAGCTGGAAGATTGGAAGGTAGCTCTAGAAGAAGCCCGAGGTGTACTACGCGATGAAACGAAGTGCGCGAGTGTTGACATCAGATTCACCGCCGGCGGCGGAGGCGCCCTGCTATCGCAGGTGGACTCGGTGGTAAGTGTGAGTGTTTGAAATAATATATACGTTGTTTCAATCAGACATCGCCATTATCTATACTCTGTTATGCGAAATTGTTGCGCACATTGTTGAATGATGATAGGGCACGTAGCCCATTTAGAAATAGCAACTTAAGTTGGCCAATATTTTACACAATCTCGAATCCAACGTGAGTCCATGATTTCTTTATAAACTTTCATTTCACATTCAGACTGATTTCGGATATGGATGGTCCTTCGGGACAACAGTCCGATTCGCACGCAAAGGCTCCACATAACTGAGTCGCCGGGAGAAGACTTGACTAATCTTGATCACATTCCGAGTTCGGCGAACAACAGTCCGACTCGCACGCATATTCTCTAAATAACCGAGAAGACTCTAGGTATATAGATCAAATTCCGGACCCGGCAAAGACCGACGGTATCGTAACAACAGACAGCGCAGTGTTATGTTTTAAACTACTAAGCACTCAGGCAGAGCGTAACAAGGTACCATCGTTGAAATTAGGTCAGAGTATGGGACTCAATGCTCACGAATTTTGGAAGCTGTGGAAATGTGGCTAAAAAATCTCTATATATCAAACCAAAACAAAAGTTTCTTTTTACAAGGCCACAGCCCACGCCTCACGGCCACACTGCCAGCCACACTCACACCGCCGCATGCCGACACGCGGCATGGGTAGGCCAAAAAGATAAATCATGGACTATTTTATTTAGAATAAAACAAAGGCAATTCTTTTCATCTATGACTCATCAAATACCATGGAAGTTAAATATTAATACCAATAGAACAGGCAACAACAGGCAAGCTGGTGGAATCCAGGCTGAGACCAGGCACGCTATGAAAATAATTCGAATCTACAATCATAAATAGTCTGGTTTATAACTATTTAATAGCTATTTAATTCTGATGGTTTCATACGGCTTGTGTTATCGCTCGCTTGTAGTCCGTGAGCTGAGCACAGAATTGGTCTGAGAGACTGTGCATGTATTCTGTATTAGTATTAGCGGGTAGGTCGTCTGGCTTAAGCACCGTCAAAAGTGATCCCGGCTATAACTTCAAACAGGTGTGTACTTATTTACTTCGAAAAGAATAGCTCTTGGTCCGGCGAATATCATTTTGCAACAATATTCTAGTACGCCCGAGCGATCATATAAAAATATGGAAAGGTAGAGATTCTTCCG
>NW_014039693.1:12344-16616 GCF_001186125.1 Sphaeroforma arctica JP610 | reverse complement strand
TATATCTGAAGTTAAGCTTTTATTTACCATACACTGAGATTCTTATTTATGTACTGTGATACTTAGTGCGAGGGTGGCCATGTAAGTGTGGCATGCCATGTATATGTAGGTGAGTTTCCAATTGTAGACATTCGTGCAGCTGCTTAAATTCTTATGAATCATATTAGTTGCAATTGTGCTGTGCTAGCTAATACATGCAAACGATTATTATGAGATACCTTCTTGTATATTGCTTTCGTTTCATCTCTTTCTGCCTGCTCTCGGTCTCGTGTTGAAATTCCTCATTATGTGTAGCTGGAGGTAACCAGAGGTATGTTCACATGCACTCATTATTATTCCGAGTTTTACTAGGACTTCTAGTCTATATTGGCTTCTGCTGTATTCGGAATCACAGACGCACAAGGGGCTATGCCCATCAGCTTCGAATGATATTTGCTTTGTTCTGTGGCTATGATAGAATAGGCGTAGGTGTGCATAACGGCTTTTTCATGTAAAACCGCATGGCCATGGACTTAGTACAACAAACACAAACGGTTCCATTGTAGATTGGTAGGTGTATTGAATGTTGGAAAAGATTCTTATCTGGGTTTTTTATGGGACACCTGTGAGTCTCTGGCGTGCCCTTTCTGAAACCTTCCGCACCATTTGTTGACCACGTACGTATCTGTATATCCACAGGCGGCGCAAATCACAGCCCCAAACCAATCCGTTCTAGGTGCTTAGGACCTCGGCCCTCGGAATGGCGCCTTTGCTTCCGAGCCCACCCATTGATACACATATACATATACATATACAATGTCCACACTTATGAACAGTCGTGGCTTTCAGCTGGTCATTGGAGGTGCGCTCTGTCTCATGGGACTGCTGATCGTGTTTGTGCTATTGGAGGGCGATGGAGGCGCGGCCAAACGAGCGTCACAGGAGTACTTCGAATCATCCCAGGCCTATCTGGCTACATTAGACTTCCCATCGTTTAGGTCTGGGAGTTCTGGTGCGGCAGATAGCGCCGCGGATATCGAAGCGAATGTGATGACATGCAGTGAAAGGAATGACATAGAGCACTGGGGTTGTGAGGTGCGTGATGTGGAGTGTTGTCGCTCCCACCGACACTGTTCTGAGGAGATGGAGAAGTGTTCTGTGTGGGTGTGCTGTGTGCATGCGAGTGTTGACGTATTTCAGGTACTTGCCGATAAGCAATCATATACAGAGGCCACAGGAGAGGATAGAGTTGGAACCGACACACTCATACCCACAGATAGCCCCAGCGATAGTGACCAAGCCCCGACCGGTGAGAGTGGAGAAGTGGTTGTTGAGTTCCCTTCGCAGTCAGACAATGAAAGGCAGTGGGTCCGTTACACGCCCAACCCGTACGTGCGGCTGCACTCGCCAGCCCCGCGGGCGGCCAATGTGAGCGCTACACCGAGCAAGACACCCATGATGCCTCTACCACAGTTCAGCGACCGGATGATCTCGCTGGAGGAAGTGGAGGCGATCAAGGAACGGGAGAAGAATGCACCGGAGACACTCCTGGCGAGCGATGAGAAGGAGCGCAACGCCCGACTGCCCAAGGGCTATCCACGGGTGCACGATGCGGCGTATGCGACCAAATGTGCGCAGTTCCATGGAAGTGCTCGCACGCGAGTGGAGAGCTACGGCTATCCGGTAGGTAACACCACGGACGAATGGGGAACTATTGCTGCCGAGTCTAACCATGCGATTGTTGTGTTGATGTCTGGGGATGAGTCTGCGAGAATGGGTATGGCTCTCATACAGTCGCTGCGCAATATGAACACATGTCCCGGTATTGACATGGTGGTGGCACTAGCCGGAGGAGGAGTAGGTAGCGAGGAGTGCAAGAACTCGGGTAAGCAAAACTGTGATTCAGCAACCCCCACATCACCGGGCGATATAATATCCGACAGCTATATTAAAGCCCTGCTGAAGCTTGGCGTGAGGTTCCGATTTGTGCCCAAATTCCAATCGAGGACAGCCTCCATACCCGGGGGCGATCAAAGCTTCTGGGGTATGGCGTTCAATAAACTGAACGTTTTGGGTTGGAAAGACTACGACAAGATAATGTTCCTGGACGCGGATACCCTTTTCTTCCACAATGTAGACTATCTACTGTTCTATCCGATGTACACGGGATCGATGACCATGTGTTGCAACGGACGCGATGCCATGAAACCCGGCGGTGGGCTGTGGATTGTCGAACCGTCTCAGAACCTCATCGATCTGACAAGTGTTTACGTGAACGACCACGACCGCAGCCAAGAGGACGGCTACAACATAGGACTGGAAGACTGGCACTTTGGTGATATGCATGTGCTCGCTATGATGTTCGCAAAGGCGCGGAAGCAACAGCCGTACTTAATCTGGCCTGAGAGCTATGATATGAGACAGAGCTTTAAGGCTATAGAACAACTGTGGACGGGAGAGCGGAGGAACGACACACACAATTGGAAGCCTATGGATAGTGAGCTCATGCTGGCCGGACCCTGGGATCTTACTACAATGCCAAAGAATGTGGATGAGAAGTATTGGTACCGTGCCAGTACTCATGACCGGAACTACTATGACGATGTGGCCGATAGGCTACAGCTACCAGAGGAAAGGGGCCGGACGTGGCATGCGCTCAACGAGTCGTATGATTGGATAGCCCAGCAGTGCAGTTGTGTGCCAGCGCATGATAGGGGCCCTGACTGGTTTATCAGCGTACATCTGTCATGTATGACATTCCACAAGCCGGCTCAGTTTAAAACCTTTCCCGAATTCCGGTATGCATCCAGTGGGAATGAACCCCAGATTCCAGAGTGCATGAGATACTACATGAATCTGTGGGGTGATTTATATGAGCAGGCTATGGGAGAACTGAAGAGAAATACATGGTGGCAGGAGAAGGATCCGGCCATCACATACAAACTAATATAGTAGGCGGTACACTTGGAAGAGATAGTGATGACACACCCCTAATTTAAGGGTAAAGTGATAAGCGGTCTTTATTGTAATATAGTCGAGTTGTATAGTGACGGGTTTTTGAGAGAGGGGCGGACTCGGAAGAAGTGAGACCTCCCACTGTGGCCCATTGCGAGATACACGTAGCTCAGACAGTGTTTAGAGCAGAGTTATATTATGTTCATATTAGTCCGTATATCATTTATCAAAATAGAATAGATATCCATATATACATAAATCTAACTCGTATCATCATAGTACTTATTACTGAAAACAATCAAATATAAATGCACTATGATACGGCAGAGTGATTTAACGTGAACCGAACGATGCCAAAATACACAAGCTATCATGCATGTGTATAGCTGAACAGAATGCGGAAGGCCAGTACGATCAACGTATTATACAATTGCACTTCTAAAATTTGTTCGCGAATCTGTTCTCAAATTACATATGCCGTTGTGGATTCTTCGGCAACTGGGGTTTGGCTGGCAGCTGGCGATTATTCATAAGCAGACCGCGCACAAACAACAAAACCTAGCGTCTCTAATAACCCGAACTCTTGTCACAACAAATAATCCGTTTTGATGATGCATGATAGATTTGTAGACCTTCAAGTTTTGGTCAATCTTACTTGTAGGCGTGTATTTCAACTACTTTATATATTCCTACATGCACCAACTTTGTTTTTCTTGTATGCCTAGCGAAAATTGTGTTCAATACCTCGTTTTAATACTACATACGCATCTGTGTAGATATCATTAGCCGACCTCGTAATTCCGGACCTCCGACTGAGCTATGCTGGGTTTGTATGCATCGATTTTCGCATGGTAGATGGATACGCATGAACCCCATAATTCAAACTGGCCGTACGAAGTTCGCTTGCTATGTTCATTTCTGCAAATGCCACGTATATCTTACCAATGCACAGCTACATAATAATAGAATGTTTTTTATCCGAAATGGTGAAGGATATGGTTCCAACTGCTAGGGTGGGATATGCTCGTTTAGTTGCCCGTTATGTTGAAAATGGAAGGCAGCTATACTGCTTACACAACTGAACCGTTTCTCAATTTAATAACCTCTATGGGTCATGACAAACATGCTACTATCAAACCGTTGCGAGCGAGCGAATCATTCGCTTCGTAAATATTTATTATCATCGAGAGAAAAAAAGAGGAACATACATATCTCTTATGGAAAGTGTAGTTAAAAGTTCCGCATAGGCTTACTAAAATCAGCCTTCCCCATCAATTTTAGATCGTAACCGGGGCCTTCAATACAACTCACGCGCCTGTTAATATTACATGATATTAT
>NW_014039693.1:7028-10355 GCF_001186125.1 Sphaeroforma arctica JP610 | reverse complement strand
TAAAGTGACGCTATATTATTACGGACTAATTTCACGCTAGCTGCAGTTGTAAAAATTGTGGCCGCAAAATGACGCTCAGTTCAAAGCTTTCAAAGTGTGGCTAGAGCAGCTACAGTTCAAGCCTTTGATGTCACCGTTTAAGTTTCCCTGGAATTGTAATGTCGACTGCAGGAGATTTCTGCCGCGTTGTTACTTTTTGCATTCATTTATAGAGCTCAAGTTGTTTATAGATACTGCATACATACTTCAAGTCAACACCTACTACATAGTACATACTATTTACTAACTCACTGCATAGTGCATAAGGCATACGCCATAGGCCATACTAGCTGGTCTTAATATGTACTTCAACTCATCAACTGGCGTTCCAACAATTTATTGGGCAATCAAAGCAATAGGAAAGGCATTGCTCATTTACACTCCGTTACTCTGTTTCCAATTTTTCGCCCTATCATTATCAACTGTCAGTCTGTCACCTGTGGTGTACGATAAATTCTGGACTGTCGATTTGCCGATTTCAGGATTTCTAAATTCTGAATTGGAGGTGCGAAGCGAAATAGACTAAATATTGTGATTGCTGATTCACTGATTCATGATTCGTGGAAGCCGAAAAGCAGTATCAGAAGCACATTCACAATTTCGCACGCTACTATAGCCTACTAGAGAGCTGGTGTTTTTTTGTATTATGCTTTGTTGAAAATTAAAAACCATGACATCTCTTCTAGTAATAAACTACAAAAGTCAAAATGACCGTCGTCGAGAGTGACGAGACATGTCGCCAAGAATGTCGTTCATAAAAGAGATTGGGCAGATTGAGGGATAGAAAAAGACATAGTGTCGCGACATGTATTTGTCTGAAACTGTCGCATCATATTCACTTGTTCAGGGCAGCATGTTTATGGTTTTGTTTGCTTGTTTCAAACTTCAATTTGGGTTCATTTAAGAGTTTCAGTTCAAATCACTGACGAGTACAAACTGCATTGCCTATCGGTTGCCAGTTGTTACGGTTCACATCACTCTTCAGAGAACGACATTGCACTAAAACCCCTTTGAAGAATCGGAATGTCTTATCAGTAAATTTCGGTATTATTGCATGCCACAGAAATATATGAAAAATACCACTGCTACCAACAGAAACGTCTGTGCTGTGAAGCATGAGCCGTGTTGAAGGAAACAGGCCTGCCAGTTGGATATCATTCACTATTCGCTGTCCGCAATCTAGTGATGACATTTTTTTAATGATCCCGATATACGTTGAGCCATTTATTATCGGTGATTCAACGAACTTGTATTTTGGCGTCAAATATTTCTTGTCTATTTACACAAAGCTGTTAATTTTTAAGACACTGATCCAAAGCGATCTATATATAACGAGGACAAGCTCAAATAAAGGTTCAGACTGTAGCAAATAGAAAGTACAGTATGACACGAATGTTGCTGTTGATTGGTGTGTATGCCTACATTTTTCTGATTGTGAGTGCAAACGTTTGCACTTACAAGGGAGAATGGGTTGCAGGAGCGATTGGACAAGATGCTGATAAGGCTCTCGAACAAGTGTATGAAACAGTGTTCATGGCGGAAGACAGCGTAAACCAGTGTATTAGCGACACGGTATCGAATGGGTTCGCCGGCCTGTACGCGCAAAATCAAGATGGAAAGATGAAGTGCACTTTCTTTAGCGATGAAAATTTCATTCCTCAGGCCTCTCTAGATGCTTTGCCACGCATTCATCCTGAAGATCTTAGAGCGCAGACTGGTATAGTTTCTTATATTCTGACGCCTCTTTCGGGTCTTTGGTTAGACGGGCAGCTGGGTTATTATAGTAATCGTATCCATAGCGAGTTATGGCATGATTTATTCATGACTGAAGGCGGTCAAGCGAGCTGCATCTATAGGGCTAATGAGAGGGGCGCTGATGGTTTTTATGCAGTTAATCAGGGAGGTAAACAGGCTTGCTACTTTTTCAAGTGGGAAGGCATGAGACCCTTAAATGAAATTAGTACCTTCCCGGTCGTGGCAGAAGCAGACCTAACAAAACGTACAAAGTTGACATCATACATCATGCCAGATCCTGGTTGCGTGGGCGTGGAATACTCTGAACTTCTAGTCGAGAGCCGTAGTGCTGAGGATGAATGCCTTGCTGACCTGTTCAATAGTGCAGAGAGCTTAAGCACATGCACAGTTGACAAAACACAACTTACAACAGATTTGCAGATTTGCACAACATCATCCGATGCATGCGTTGCGGATAAAGCGACGTGCGACGGAAGTCTGCAGACATGTTTGACAAATAAAGCAGCAATCAGTAGCCAGCTAACAACCTGCCAGGTGCTCACAGCAAATTTAACCACATCGTTTAACGCATGCGAAGCAAGCAACGGAGTCTTAGAGCAGTCAGTGGCGGATATTTCGGGCCAATTGGCAACTTGTATCACAACCTTATTGGATAGCACAACGGACCATGACGAATGCACAGATGCGCTGAGTGTTTGTTCCACTGCATCCGCTAATTGCACTATGAATCTGATGAGTCTAACAACTACACTTGACACATGCTTGGCCGATAAGACGAGCCAGGCTAATGTGTTGGCGCAATGTAACACAGATTTTCAAAGCAAGGTTGCTGAGAGTGCTACTCTAGCTGCAAGTCTTCATATGTGTGACAGTGAACGAAGTACGCTACAACTGTCACTCACAGCATCGCAGACGGAAGGCCAAACTTGCGCCGCCAGTTTGACTACCTGCGAGTCAGACTTGTTCACCTGTAATGCGGAGCACGAGGTTTGTAAATCCGCTATGGCTCAGCGAGTGGACCTTCTGGATGAGTTTAAAGAATGGGACAAGCGCACGGATGCATGGAATGTCGAAGCAGAAGAGCTTAACGCCAAGATTGAGGTCCTTACCGATCAATTGGCTAAGGCGAGTGAGCAAGTGGATGCCTGTGCCTGTGCAACGGAGGCTCTTGTAGAAGATATGGCTTTGGGTTGTAATGCTGCATTGCGTAAAGAAAGGGTTGGCAGAAAGGTGGAGGTCTGTTATGTTGACAATTATAACAAGTGCCCATTCGCTCTTGAGTCCAACATATATGATACCTTGGGCTTTGTTGTATGTTCTCGGTCTGCTACAGAATAGCAACCACCTGTTGGAGAATAACCGATGGTCGGAGGGGACCCAACCGCAGGAGATTATCATTGTAATTCTGACAATCTAATTGGAGCAACCGAATGGTTGGCGAATTTTGATGGCAGTGGATCGACAGAGCTAATGCATGCAACAAACCCGTGAAACTATGTTGACCGCACTCGCATTAAAAAAAATTAAAGCGTC
>NW_014039693.1:3652-5827 GCF_001186125.1 Sphaeroforma arctica JP610 | reverse complement strand
GATATATATATACATATACATATTATATTATATATATATATATATATATATACATGGTTGGCATCATTGCAATGTACAGTGAATTAGTACTTCAAATCTATATGCAGCGTACATATCTGTGAAATGCTCTACTGCGTAGGTGTCACGTACGTATTCTCAAACCAATTCGTATTCTTAATCCGTATTCTACCATTAATAGCGCACGGTAATATAGAAAACGTTCCTCCAGTGGACGCAGCGGGTCATGCAACTCACATACAAATGCACACTTACTTTCGTGTGTATATGCACACTACTGTAAAAGTTAACACAAAAACACAAATACACATTCTCCTAAACCCTAATCCCTAAAAAACTCTAAAACCGTAAACCTCTCTCTAAACGTTCTTCTCTGCATTCCCTACTGCGCCTTAGTACAGACTGGTCTGTCCTTTTCACAGAACACACCTGGGGCCGTTGGACTTCTTGTCAAAGAAACTGATGCCGTGTATGAACTTGTTGAACCCCGAGGGCATCGCGGCAATCGACACTAAAATCTCATACAACGGTGCGCACAACTGTATGTGACGGAATAGGCAGTTGACGTGTATGTGACGGAATAGGCAGTTGACGTGTATGTGATGGAATAGGCAGTTGGAGTGTATGTGATGGAATAGGCAATTGGAGTGTAGGTGTCGGAATAGGCAGTTGGAGTATATGTGACGGAATAGGCAATTGGAGTGTATGTGACGGAATGGGCAGTTGGAATATATGTGACGGAATAGGCAATTGGAGTGTATATGACGGAATAGGCAGTTGGAGTGTATGTGACGGAATAAGCAGAGTGATGTAGGTAAACTAGGTGCGAGTGACTAAGCCTAGATAGGGTGCATGAGGTGCCTTCGATCCTTGGCGTATATGTGCACCTGGCGGATCAGGCAGGTGCTTGAGGATAACAGCATTTGACTCGATCACGGACGACTAATACCACCTATGTGTATGTTTGAGGTAAGTAGCGGTGTAAGCTTACGTTGGTGTGTACAGTAAGAGACCTAGCTGCCTGTGGCGCAGACACATGCACTCCGGCTGCACGTGATAGGGGTGACACGGCTGCACTTCATAGCATTGCCCACACCACAGAGAGCCATGGAGAGATGTAGGGGGAGTGTGACTAACAATCACTCGCCCCAGCTAAAATAGAACTGCACCACACCAATCACTCACCCGAGCTAAAAATAGAACTGCACCACACCAATCATTCACCCGAGCACAGAGATGGCACAGAGCAGGGCACATTCAGTTGAAAAGAGGACCGGGACAGAAGAAACGGGTGCAGGGGTGCAGCAAAACGAGACACCATGTGCAATACAAGCACGCGGCGAGCGCACTACACACACAAACCACACACAGACAAAAACCACAGACAGAGACGCCGAAGTAGCCACACATTCTCAGAAACACCTGCACGCTAACACTCGGGAATTCGACCGTAATCTCACTCCCCCCACTCACTCCCACCCACGCACACACGCACACACCCACGCACACACACACCCACGCACACACGCACACACCACCACCCACGCACACACCACTCATACACGCACACACACTCTCTCTCTCTCACACACACGCTCACACACACACACACTCTCTCTCTCACGCACACACACACTCTCTATCTCTCTCTCACGCACACACACACTTTCACACACACAGGCACACACACTCTCTCTCACACACGTACACACACTCTCTCTCACCCATCCACACACGCATACACACACTCTCACACACACACTCACACACTCACACACCTTGATGGCTAGTGCGTTGGACATGCTGGCCAAAGAATTAAACACAATGGACGCAGTATTCTGCATCTCCAGACTGACACCCTCAGCAACGGCCCCTGAGATGTTGGAGTCTTCATTGTCCATATAAGGCATGCTGGCTATCCTCTGTGCCGATAACACAGAGTTGGCCATGGCCTGCTCAGCTGCCTGGGTGAACGCCTGGGTTTGTGGTATGTGGGTATATATTTTAGTGTATGGGTGGGATATGACATGTAGGTATAGTATGCGTATATTTATGGCAAGAGGCGTGATTGGGGTGAGTGATTGATTGGTATGGCCACATAGAAAGCGTATACGCAGACAGCTGAATCGGGTGAGAGTACTTGCTGGAGTTTCTTAA
>NW_014039693.1:0-2460 GCF_001186125.1 Sphaeroforma arctica JP610 | reverse complement strand
ACATACATACATACATACATACATACATACATACATACATACATATATATATATGGTCGTTAGAGGTATAAAAGCCACACACCTGATCGATGTGCATGGCCGAACACAGCTGCTGCATCTTCTGCCTAACCATTTCGATGTTATTGAGTAGTACGCAGGCTTTCTGCGATACCCGATAGAAGTCGCCTTGATCATCACTTTCCATCCTACACCAAATGAAAAATGCATCAACGGTGAGAGTAGTCTTTGGCTCTGAGGGGTTATTTGAGGGTTTTTTCGTGTATACGTGTGTATGTTGGTTTTTTTGTGTATGTGTGTATGGTTTTGGGTTCATATCACTATTGTATCGTGATTGTGTGCATTTCTAAGTGTTTAGCGCCTCCTCGGAATTTCTGAAGTGCCGCGACTACGGAACCGTTGGAGTATGTATGAATGTGGTACACACCACCATGAGTACATGCACGCACGCACATGAATAACGTTAAAAGCTAAAACGCACAATGATATTCATAAAAACATGACAAATGTCATACCTACAACTATTGCGCAGCTACGACTAAGAGTTGGGACTGTGTGTCTCTGTCGCCTCCCCGTAAACAATAGACATGCAGTTAGTCTACGCGCCATTCGTCGTGTACATACACACAACAAGACACACCCATAACCAACACAAACATACAATCACACACACACCCATACCCAGGACTATCCATCAGCAACGACTGTGTATTGGGAATGGGTGACCGTGGCGTCTCTCCCGCCACCATAGACGCACTGTGCCCTCTCGTCCGTTGGAGAGAGTCTAACAATCCCGAGCGCTTCTCATGCAACGAGCGTAGCAACCGACTGCTTTGCACACAGTACTCACGCAGCGTCACAGCCACACTCTCAGCAAACACCCGCACAAAGTGCGCGTACTGCTCGCGATCCTCCCACTCGAGTTTGTCCAGAAACGAGTACAGCTCAAAGTACCGAGAGAGCAACCGCGTGGAGGAGACCGAGTGCAGCTCGAGGCTGGATGTGGGTTGCCAGGTCTCTTGTTCTAATAATAGCTCCACGTTGGCGGTGGAGTTGGCCCGAACTTCGGCCAGCCATGAGGTGATGTAGGGCGCCCACGTGTTGGTGAGATCGAAGCCTTTGAAGTCGCCCGAGTTTTCGGTGCACCAGGAATTGAATTCTTTGAGTCTGAGCGGAAACCCGTGCAGCTATGAGCGAGTGCGATGGCTTTATATTCGATTCGTCAGCACCTCTCTGTGCGTAGGTATATTGGATACGTGACCTAGCCCATACTACGATCCATAAGTAGTGGGCCTAGGTGACTGTAAAGCAATTAACCACACCTTCAATAAAGTTAATATACTCTACCTGGTACGTGACCTAACCCATACTACTATCTACTACTATCCATAAGTAGTGGGCCTATGTGACTGTAAAGCAATTGGCCACACCCGCTCCTGAGTGCTGGACCATTAACACAGCAGCCAATAGTCATGCACGTGGACTATAACCTGTCCCTACACCCGCTCCTGAGTACTAGTCAATTAAGCAGGAACTAGAACTAGTGGGCTATGTTGGTTGACTAAAAATAACCTCAAGCCACTGGTCCTGATTTTCATACGAGATTTGTATTCCGTATTTTGGTTGTGCTTTACTATCATACGATTTAGTTTGCATGTCACACACTGCTGTCGACCACAGAAACGTTTTACGGAACGGCGTACGAGCCCTTCGTATCCGGGAGTTAACGGAAAACAACAGATAACAAACATACTTGAAGTATAAGGAGATGACCTTCTCATTGAACGAGCCCTGGAAGTGTTCCAGCATGACGCAGTCGATGTCTGTCCATAGCAGCTGCCCGAACGTCGTCACAGACACCTTAGCACAAGAACCGACGGACACGTGTCAGCATCACCCATATATCCGTAAACGTAAACGTATAGGCCGCCCGTTCGTACGTTTATTCTGGATGCGTTCAACCGGAAAAGAATACACCCGGAACAAAGTAGCATGCGCACCCGGGATTACAGTGTCACGTGTGTACCTGACAGCACATGCGTACACGCAGAGAGACGCGGTACTACTCAAGTACAATCATAACAGTTGCTAACAATGTACCAGCCCATACAACAAACCACAAGCACTTCAATGATAACACAAGTACAATCATAACAGTTGCTAACAGTTGCAGACAATGCACCAGCCCAACCAACAAACCACAAGCACTTATATGACAACACAAGTACAATCATAACAGTTGCTAACAGTTGCAGACAATGCACCAGCCCACCTAACAAACCACAAGCACTTATATGACAACACAAGTACAATCATAACAGTTGCTAACAGTTGCAGACAACGTACCAGCCCACACACCAACTAAAACCGCATATGAAGCGTGCCTCTACGGGTGTATGAGAAACACTACAAAGCCCATAATGGAATGCAACCTCGCAAAAC
>NW_014039694.1:29530-36105 GCF_001186125.1 Sphaeroforma arctica JP610 | reverse complement strand
TATAATAATATATATATATATGTTATGTATGTATATATATAAATATATATATATGTATGTATGTATATATGTATACCTTGTGGTCCGTGTGAACGGTAAAATGCTGGCCGATCAACTGATCATGAAAATGGACCAATGCATACGTAAGCGCTAACAGTTCCTTCATCGGTGTGGCGTTTGTCTGCCCTGCCTTGTTAAGAGTCTTCGAAAAAAAACATTAAGTAATGCTTGCGGCCGCCAATCAACTGATACAGCCTTCCGCCAATATCATAATCACTGGCATCAGTCTGCAAATCGAGTAAAACCTGATCAACCAGAAAATTCAAAAAGACTGCAAACACGATTGTCTCCTTATTCTGATCCCATGCCAGTTGGTGTTCTGGTTTCCAACGATTCCCAATCGGTTCTTTCGGCTTCAGTTTCTAGAACGACAGAAGTGGGGCCACTTTATGTGCAAAATTAGGTAAGTACTCATGTAGAAAAATTTACAGGCCCAATGCGGACGCGATGTCCCTATGACATCGTGGCATTAGCCAGTCTATCAACCGTTGCTGTTTCTCGTGATCGAAGTCAATTCCTTTTGCGGAAACCTTATTCCCAGTACCATAATCTCGCTCACTTCAAAGTGGCACTTCTTCTAGTTATTAAAGTTTGAAGTTGTTCTCAGTGAGCCGTCGGATGACATTTTCCACTGTTGCAGTAAGTTCCTCGTAGTCATCAGACACAATTATAAGATCGTCTGTTTAGCATTCCACGTCTAATCTCGCCATCAGATTACTAATGGTGCGTTGAAATTGAGACGTAAGTGTCGACAATCCAAACAGAGCCGAAGTAAACGATATTGGCGACTATCCCAGGTAAACAAGCACATATGTAGTGAGTCCTTGTGTACCGGTAGGTAACGCTATGCGGCCGATAGATCTTACGTAGTATAATTTTGCTTACCCTCAAGTTACAAATAATCTCATTGACCTTCGGTAATGTAAACTGATCTCCTGGAATAAGAGCATTGATCTGTCGTAAATCCAAACACAACCGGTCTTTAATTAGTTACCCCGACGGTGTGAATGATGGTACCGCCAGTAGAGGCAAGTTGGCCATCGACGCCGATGTGCGACGCTTGGTTACAAACTCATGTTTTCATTTATGCACCTGTTGTGTGGTGTGTGGTTTCTATTTGTCAGATACGAAATTCCGTGTTTGTCGTCGTAGACCCAAACGTTTATCGCGAGGTATGGGGAGGGATACTTCGCTGTGTAAACTTCGATGGATATTTCTATGTTTTACACAATGTCATATAAACCAAGATAAAATTATTGTCAGTTAGGATTTAGCAGTGGTAGCTTGTGTATGAATGATCGGGACTGCCTCTTGATAAGAGCCTTTATATCCTCGATCACACAGGATCTCTAGCTGTTCTTTATTGAATAATTTTCACTAGAACTACTAAGTGTTCATGACCACAAGTCTAATTTGTAAATAGACATAAGAACGTAAGTCAAGTTAATACATTAGCTAATATAAATAAAGCTCCATCTGAAGAAAAATTAAATTAAAAAAGACATTGGATTTTGGAGATTGGCGGGACGACCAAAATCTGTAAGAGTAGTTCAGATAAAACAATAATTTAGTTTATAATATCCAACATCTACTATCGTCTCAAATAGGTCCAAGTAAATGAGTCATACCAATTACTCAGGCTATTGGAGCCATCAAAGTGAATTTAGAACACTTTGGAAATATTGGAAAAAGAACTTGTATTAAATTATTTTAAATACAATTAAAAGCCAATGTGTTATCTCATTTGATCTTGATATTTTAAACTTACCGGAGGCGGTATTTCTACAGCTGCCTGGTAGAGTGCACCGAGCCGCACCCAAGATCGCCTCGTTAGCGTCTGTACTGTCGTATCCGTTGTCGAATATCCTCTGGCTCTGACAAGTCTGGGGCCATCCAAATGTCTATCTGTTCGAGTAGTCTATCTATAACATTCTAATTAATTTCTGGAAATGGTGATGATAGGCCAGTAAGATCT
Organism: Sphaeroforma arctica JP610; assembly: GCF_001186125.1. Taxonomy (NCBI): domain Eukaryota; class Ichthyosporea; order Ichthyophonida; genus Sphaeroforma; species Sphaeroforma arctica. The sequence continues at coordinate 34,070 of NW_014039694.1, read as the reverse complement.
AGTCCTAGTTCTCTCATATTATCCATGTCCATAATTATTTCAATATTATCGGGTAGATTCATAAGTTCGAACGTACAGTCCTCGGTAGATGCTGTACTATCCTGAACCGTAGTGGTATGTGTTTTGCCCAAGCGCAGGGTGCGGAAAGCTTTGTCCGCCAAATATACAAAACTATCATTAGCTGGTGGCGAAATAGATAAGCGTGCCTTCTTTGCGGACGCCTGAGTGATGACGGAGCGGTTCTCCTCCGTGTCAACGAGTGTGCGCATCTCACATCAGACACCTCAACATCAATCCAAATTTTTCTCCCCTTCTCAATTGGATGGTCCGTGCTCGGCCTCCACCAACTCGTCTTTGCTTTCTACATACGACTCGTCGACCAAATCATGAACATGCATGACCTCACTGTCTCCTGCTTCTGTTGGTGTTTGATCAGTCATCTGATCACCGTTCACTATGATATCATGGCAGGTCCTAGGGTAAAATTCATATAAGATATTACTATCTAATAAAGCTAATAAATCTAGCATTGCCTTGTGCAAAGGTTTTACTATGTATTATTACTAATACATAATTTATACATAATCTGAGTTATATATAATAAATAGTTTTCCATTAACTATACGAGATGGATAGTATAAAGGTTGAAGATTATTTATGTTTACTCTTTTTTTTAAAGATAAACAATGGTTTTTAAAAACCAATAATTAATAAACTTAGTTTTTACAAACTAAAATATTTAATGAGCTCTTAATAACACCAACCTCAGGCCGACCCCTAGGGCCTTACCACACCAACCTGGGACGGACTGTCTATTTATTTATTTATTTTTTTATTTTCTTTAAAAGTGGCCATTTAAATTTAGTTCTAAATATATTAATTGGATGATTCTATTCTTATAAATTAATATTTCTTAAGAGATAATTAAAAGTCGCCAAAAGTGCCAATCCAATCTGGGGACGGACTGTCTATTTATTTATTTTCTTAAGTGGCCATTTAAATTCAGTTCTAAAAATATTAATTGGATGATTCTATTATTAGAAACTAATATTTCTTTTAAAAGGGGGGTTTTTTATTATTAAAAAGGCGACAAAAGTGCCAACCGTCCATTTAACTAAAAGAATTGAAACTTAATTAGATTTTTAGAAATCCTTAATAAAATATCAATGATGGCTAAGACTCGGCGACCTATAAAAGTCGGGTGCCCCCTGACTAATGCCTCAGTCTTTTACTTATTACTTTAAAGTAACAAGTAATTAGCAACCGGACTTGTAGGGTGTTATTTTATTAATAGCTTTATAAGCTTATAATTATCCACTTTTAAAGTGATGTAATAGCCGGGCCTCCACATTAGACTCTATGTTATACACGTACTCTTAAGCAGTACGTAAATTATAAACATACTCTTAATAGTACGAGGAACTTAAGTTTCCTAAATGGTTTTTAATGGTTAAATAAATTAATACTTTTTCCATTTAAAACCCTAAACCCTAAAACAGTATATTTTCAGCACTTGTTTCCAACCAGTTAGGATTTACAAACTACTACTAAAACAACCCATAGAACTACATACCCAAAAAAAAACCCCCAAGCCACATAGCAAACTAAACGCAGCGCAACAACTCAGCCATTAGATAGTTCAGTAAGCCTCAACCTGAGAAAACAGGGATTAAAGCACAAACTGCGACACCTGCCGGCCGCCACAGGTCTTCGGACACAAAGGCATTGTAATATTGTATATATCAATAGCGTGTAAACAAATAAAGATACCTAAACCCTAAAACCCTAAAAGAAACCCTAAACCCTAAAGGCCTCAGTAAAATACCAAACATAAGAGTTGGTCTAGTTCTATTAATAGAACTATATTTACTTTCCAACTTTATTTCATATCTGAATACTTCGGTAGCGAGATGGCTCAATCGAATATAGGTTTCTAGGGACTATTAACGTTACCTAGTTGATCCTCCGATCAGCCAACCAGATGTGCCAGTCTGATGAAGGCTACGACGGTAATTCTTGATAAGTGGCAAGTTATTGGTTAAGACATTAACTAAGGACATCAAGAGTATATTTTCTTTTATTTTCTTTTTTTTCTAAAGATAGGATTTTATGAGTCTCTCGGATTCGCCCCAACAAAACACGCCCGAGTTTCTAATAGAGCGACAACGAAACACTAAATAGAATTCCTTCGGCGAAAACAGTACTGAGAGGATTATATATAGGCAATGTCTCAGCCTCACAATCCCTCAGAGTATTGCTGTTTTTACGAGGCATACCTAACTTTACTAAAAGTCTCATTTCGTTTATTTACTTTGAAATTTTCACGATACTTAGAATTTACCTACGCGTTTATTTACTCTAAGACGTTAATATCGCCTTGATAGACCGAATCTTACAAAGATGGGTGTACCTTGCAAAGCCTCAGACACAAGGTTCGAACGAGGTACTACACAGAAAAATGAAGGAGTTCATGCGAGCAGCATTACTTGATGATGCTGACATGTGGCCGTACTCAATCAATTAGGTACAGACACCGATGAACGAATCCCCCGATTCAGTCACTGGTACAACACCCACTCACTATTTCCGGGGCCGTTATGGTGAATTACAGATCCCCTTCAACAAGGAGTCTCAAGATGATCATGTGTTACCATGGTTAGAGAAGATGCGTCGGACCAAAGATGTGGTCTATCCTTGCTTAAGGGAGATGAAGGACATCGCTCTCAAGAAGAGACAAAAGCGATGGAATGATACCAAGAAAATAGTCGAGTTTGAAGTAGGCGATATAGTCAACAATATGGCTCGCAACTCCGATACAACTGTGCTTACGGCTAGATACATTGGACCAGTTATGATCTCTGTGGCCGATAAGAATAGCAAAACGTATGAAGTTAATAACGTTGACGGCTCTAGTGCCTTAAATATCGGGTCACATCGAATCCCTACGACAGATATTGCTACTACACCTCTTTTGTCTTACGAGTTTAAAAATATTCTAGGGAAGTACAAACATGAGGATATGACATATTACACTACGGAGTTCGCCGATGGAGCACAGTATGATCTTCCACCATCGGCATTTGATGATCCGGATGTACTAAAGGCTTTTAATAAGAAGTTTCGCAAACGTTTACACAAAATGAGGCTGATGCAGAAGCAATCTAACCATCTAATAAGCGACCCGACGTGGTTAAGATCTATCCACAGACATCATAAATTCCCAGCTTTAAACAGCATTGAATGTACGTACCTTCAAAAGGCATTAAGAAACGTCCTATCCACCATCGGGGACCACAAGGACCAAAGCCCAGACGTAATAGAGTAACCGAGTAACTTATAACGTCTAAGTATACTTTGTCTAAGATGATATAACATAAGCATTGAGGCCGTTATAGGATCGAACCCCGTTTCTTTTCTTTTCGCTTGTACAATTCATGTGATCTTTGTGAGTCTATGTGCTAATACCATATATAAGCCAACATTGGAATTTTCAATTGTACATAATATAGGAATGATACAAATCTGACACCTGAAAATGACACTTTGGGAATTTTTATTTAACGGGAGTACCATGAGAGGGGATCGCAGGCGTGAAATGATTGTTGATAAAAACCTATGGTATAATTCGATAATGATCTCAGAGCAAGATAATCCACTGAAAAAGGACAGGATCAGAGTTGTTAGAAATTAGGAAAACACGGTTTTGATTCCTCCTAGCCAGCCAACTAGATGTGCCCGTCTATGCCTTAAATGGATGGAGAGTTAGGTACCAAGTATTGGGGTTTTAAGTACAGATGTATACTATACCAGCTTGGGGTTTTGATTTTACTTTTTATTTTCTTAAGTTGGACTTAGAAATATTTTATTGGGTATTTTGAGTAGATAATTGTTTTGAGGCGTGAAATGTAAAATATGCTTCCAATGAAATGATATCTAGTCTTAGTAACTAAAATATAAATAAATCTAGACCGAAGTAGTGAGTGATTAGAGCGGAGCATATACAATTGTCTCAGTCTAAAATCCCATAATCTTTTGCTCGCTACCAAGGGCTGAAGCTAAACTTATTTTTAACATTTTGCGTTTTAACATTTTATCGTATTGTCTTATTAATGTAAACGTCTTGGTATCGTATAGTCAGCCTAGAGGAGACCGACTTTTACACATGTAAAATTATAATCCCATTTACGTACTAAACCCTAAAACAATAAATAAAGCTGCTATTGAATATAAGCACTTACGTGCTGATTCACAATTTACACTTACGTGTGATATTAGAATTAACTTTATTTACTATAGTGTATTAATACACTAGGTAAATCTATATAGTCTACTTCAAAGTAGACTGAAGATATTCAGATATCCGAAATATATAAATACGGGAGACTCTCCTTACAGAGCGACTTCAGTTTGAAGCATGCCTCCTAAGAGGTACTTCAAGATGAAGAAGCCCGAGTCACCTTCAGCAGCAAACCCACCTAAGCGAGTTAAACCCTCGGTCTTCCTTACGGAAGCTATGTCTAAGAAGACAAAAGACGCTTCT
>NW_014039694.1:16570-29510 GCF_001186125.1 Sphaeroforma arctica JP610 | reverse complement strand
TAGTTTAATATAGTTTGAAACCTAGTAATTTCCATCGGAGTTTACACTTCTGAAGAAGCAAGTACTTCTAAAGAAGCAGAGGTTACTGAAATAACAAGTGCTTCTAAAGCACATGATGTTTCATTAACATCGTAAGTTGCTAAAGCAACAAGTCCTTCTACAGCACCTGATCGATTAGGGGATACATCTCCTGAAGAAGGAGAGGTAGTTGGCCAAAGGCAAACTAGAAGCCAATCTAAAAAGATTCCTCGTTCTTTAAAATACACTGAAGCACTGGATCATCTTTATAAGATGGTACACAGGTTATGGATGTAGATCCTAAGTAAGACGAGAATCAACCTTTAAAGGTTCATCCTCGTGTAAAAAGAGCGGGTTCCTAATAGTAGTTGCACAGATAACATATATTATAAACGTTTAAACATTTTAACGTTTATACATATAATACTGGAACCCGTTTAACGTATTAGACATGAACAAGAATTATGATTTTTAAGATTCTGAACATGTGATAGTACCCAGTAGAGTATGGAACTCTACTGTAGACAATTAGATGGTTTTCCAAATATAGATTGGTTTTTTCCACTGAAATTAGAATTGTACACAATATAGGAATGATACAAATCTGACACCTGAAAATGTCACTTTGGGAATATCTATTTAACGGGAGTACCATGAGAGAGGGTCTCAGGCATGAAATGGTTGTTGGTACAAACCTATGGTATAATTCGATAATGGTCTCAGAGCAAGATAATCCACTGAGAAACGGACAGGATCAGAGTTGTTAGAATTTAGGACAACATAGTTTTGATTCCTCCTAGCCAACCAACTAGATGTGACCGTGTATGCCTTAAATGGGATGGAGAGCTAGGTACCAAGTGATGGGGTTTAGGTGCAGATGTATACTGCATCAGCTTGGTGTTTGACTTTATTTTTTTATTTTCTTAAGTTGGACTTAGAGATGTTTTATTGGTTAGTTTGAGTAGAAATTGGTTCGTAGCGTGAAATGTAAAATATGCGTCCAATGAAATGATATCTAGTCTAAGTAACTAAAATATAATCAAATCTAGACCGAAGTAGTGAGTGATTAGAGCGGAGCATATAGACAATAGTCTCAGTCTAAAATTCCATATTCTTTTGCTCACTACCAAGGGCTGAAACTAAACTTATTTTTAACATTTTGCGTTTTAACGTTTTAACGTATTGTCTTTTTAACGTAAACGTCTTGGTATCGTATAGTCAGCCTAGAGGAGACCGACTTTTACACTCATACGACCTCTAAAGGTCAAAATTCAATATTTTCTGATAGTGAAGAGGAGTCAACTCCTGCACCCAAAAAGACTCAAGGTCCAGTAGTGGGCAGCTCTGCAGAAATGCAAAGTAATGAGTCATTTGAAAACCCAAAGACTTCATTATCCAGCTATGATGATTCTTTAGAGATGATTCAAACTGGAGTGCAAAGGATGTCTCCAAGCAAGGTACGTCCTCAAGTTCAGGTAGCTGAACAAGATCTTCAGAGTTCTAAACCAAGTGCTGCTCAGCACAGTTGGGCGTCAGCATCTGATAATGATGACAAAGGAGAAGGAAATGCTGCAACCCGCCGTTATCGGAAACCGGGTACAACGCATTCGAAATCAGAATCCAGTAAAGAACTTCCGAGTTCAGCTGAGATTTTATTTCTACATCCTTCTAAAGCTTCAGAAGCTAAAGCAAAAGCTACTATAGCTAAAGCAGCAAATAGTAAAGGAAAGGCTAAATTACATGAAAATGTAAATAGACCAAAAGTTCTTGCAGAAGAACCATAGCTTTCTAAATTAGACCGAAGCAAAACAAAAACGTCCTCAAGGATAAAGCGACATCGAGATTTAGGTCAAGATATTAGTAATGGCGAAAGTTCTTTAGAACGTAGTGGACATTCAAATGTCACACATAGTTCTACTACAGAATCAGCAGGTCATTTGAGTGACTCTGTGATAACTGTAGGTACTTTTTCAAAGAAAGAGGCAGCATTTACAGGTTTTAGAACCAATTGCGAGTTTACTGGTAGATATACCTGATCATAGATCAGAGTTTACTCCAAGAACCGCAGAATACAATGCTGCTTGCATTGAATAGTACTCTCAAGCGAGAAATATTTACGAACGAACAAGCCATTACAATCATGCAGAAACAATGCAGAAACGCGTTGAATTCCACACGGGGCTTGTTTCAGAACAAGCAAAGGAAACGGTCAAATATTTATATGATCGATCGTGGACAAAGACTGTCAGAGACGGAGAAACTGCTTTAAAGAATTTAAAACCTCTACTGAAGAAAACAGTGCAGACTTCTCTACTATCTATACAACGTCAACGATGTTGCAATTGATGAGAGAAGAACGGTCAATTCGACACAATCCTATGATGGAATATTACGAAGCGTTAACGCATGCGTTAGTTCCAGGAAGTCAGAAGTAATGAAGAGACTAGTATTCACGGATCTAAAGAAAGGCTGTCAGCAGGCAAGTCTTCAACTTAGTTCAAGAAATCGTCTGTAATGACAAGCGATTACCTTTACTATCTAGCATCCTAGCTCAAAGAAATCTAAAACAATGTACTCGATTTTGACAATCGCCTAAATCAGCGTTGTATGCAAAATAAGCCAAGGGCTAACGCAGAACATTAGAAATAATGTTTATGCATATGATATCTAATCTTGTGAACAGAGCATCACGACAAGTAGGCTATAAGTGGTTAAACACTAAAACCATAAAGCTGTCAGCAGACTTGACTGACTTTACGTGGGATATGTTCGTTAAGGCTTTTACAGTTGAAGAATGGACACAACACCACTTAATGCAGCCAACGAAGGAGTCTTCAAAGACTCATACAACTACATCTAAAACTAGTGATAGCACTAAACAAGATAAAGGTATGTATGCTGCAGCTGTTTGTGAGCGAGCACAACCATGGTAACAACTCCAAAAGGAGCAACACACTCAACAACAACAGCAGAAAGGTTTTATAATTAAGTATGCGTTGTGTGTTGAATATGATAGTGTCTTACGTCAAAACAAGCCTAAACAGAATGTTTATGGGAAACGTAAAGATTCTTGTATGCATGCACTAGAGTGTACAACATGCAAGAAGACGCATGGTATGCACAGACTTGTACTTTAATACCGAAAGTTCATATTAAGAAGAGGCCTTCAAAGGATGATTCCAACGGGGCAACTCAGCATTGATATTACGTGGTGACAGTTGAGAGGATATCTTCTAAAGTGGTAATATAATACGTTCGTCTCCTTTAAAAGATATCCTCTTGACCTTCGCTACGTGGTAAGGTTAAGGAATTGGATAGACGGTATACCGTTTAAAATAGCGACGGATGCATCGAATAATGCTGTAGGAGGTGTACCATATCAGGTTGTTGAGAACAGACCTAGATAAGTACAGTTCTTTTGCAAGAGCTTAAATGCTTCACAGCGAAATTATCCTACTGTAAAGCAGGAATTGTTAGCAATTGTATCTGCTTTAGAGTTCTTTAAAGACAAACTTTATGGCACACACTTTAAAGTGGCGTGTGACCAGAAGTCTTTAAAATATCTTAATGATATGAAGCCACACAATCAACTGGTAAGTAGATGGCATGACCGTCTATGACAGTTCTCTTTTACGATAGAACATACACCAGGTGTGCACAACCACTTACCGGATATGTTGACTCGTCTGTCACCAGACTATCAGAAGACTGTCCGAGAGTTGTTAGCAACTGATTGGAAGTTGCACCCACGATTCTTTCGGTTAGCTAAAAAGAGTTGGGGTAAACATACAATTGATATGTTTTCAGCAATACAAAATGCACAACTTCCGGATTATAGATCCCCAAATCATCCAAAGGGTAACGCGTTTGAAAATAATCTCAGAGAACATAACGCATGGGCAAATCTGCCTTGGAAGTTAATCCGGCAATTGCTCAATTATGTTAACATAATGAACGCCACTATCACTCTGTGTTGTCCTTTACGGAAATCTGATCCCTGGCTCCAAGAACTAGTGGATATGATACAGAACGAACCAATTTACTTGGATCGTGAGGTTGACACCTTCCTGTATATGGGTACCCGGGCGATTAAAGAGACGCCATGGCGCCATACGATAATACGTCGTATTGGCCCAGAAGAAACTTTTACTTAGAGGCCTTCAGATGACTTTCAACGTAGGGTAGATGAGTCAACCATTCTCTTTAATCAAATATATAGTAAAACTGTTTATAATCCTGTACATGAAAATACAGAAACACAGAATGATACACAGTCTTCAGAGCCTGAGAAAAATACTCACGAAGTATTTGCATCTAAATTTTATGAGAGTAGAGCTGAAGTTATAGCCGATCGTTTTCATAGTAGTATGAAAGATGCGACCGAAGAAACCCGAACTAGAATCATACATGCCTGAAGTATATGATCAACTCGTTAAGTTGACTGACTTAAGTCAAGCTTATGCGCACGATTCTAACAGTATTACTACTGATTATCCTTTAAAGGATAAAGTACAAAATGAAGATATAGACAAGTCCATATCTATCGATGCTTCTGCTTCTCAGACATCTCCTGAGGAGCCTATAATTCAAGGGGAAATCTCTCTCAAGAGTTCAGACTCAGGAGAAGTTTAGACTTCTTCGAATACGTCAGATGCTGATACATTTAAGTGCATCAAGCAATATTATAACTTCACGCATTCAGCAGTAGATGCGATGGTCGCAGAATCAAAGCGCAGAGGTCTGATCAACCTTAATCTTCTTAAGCTCTGCGAACAAGAGTACTTTTAAGTGTGTGGAGTGCGAGAAGAATCAAATCAAGCGCTATGGTTGGGCATCACTAAAGTCGGTGCTCGAAGATGAACCAATGCGCAGGGTCATCATTGATTTAATTGTAATGGATGTAGTAGGACGACATGATGAGAAGTATGTTTTTCACATGTTTGATATAGCCTCTAGGTATAACTTGTTTTATCCTGTCAGGAATAAACTACATGAAACAATGGTGGAATTATGCTTGCGCATCTTTGCCGATCACAGCTACCCATTATACTTATGTTATGATAACGGCGGTGAGTTTATAAGCGATATAATAATGGCCTTTAAACTCGTATCTGGCATATGTGAAAAACGGGGTGTCCCTTATAGGCCACAAACGCAAAGTGGCAATGAAGTCTGTCATAGGAAACTTAAGTTCCTATTAAGGACTGCATTAAAACCGATGCTAGTGATTGGCCCTATCGTTGACACGGGTACAAGATCAGATGAATGAAAAACCTCATCCTATAACCGGCGTAACCCCATCACACAATTTCCGTGGTAGAAAAAGTGTGTTACAACCTCTTGTAGAAGGGGTACCTGAAAAGTTACAGTCACTAAAGTAGCCGGAACGATTAGATAGAGTACACAAGGTTGTATACCCTGTACTTAAAGATAAGCAAAAGACTGCGCTTTTAAAAGCGCAGGGTCGCTGGTCTCAAAAGAAGAAACAAGTTTTCTTCAAGAAAGGTGATTATGTTAACATATTCCAGAGAAATTCGGATACTGGTAAATTATATTCTTCCTATATAGGTCCGTACATGATCTCTGTTCATGACGAAAAGTCTGATACCTATATGAGATTAATAATGTAGATGGTACAAGCGCACTTAATGTGGGCTTGTCTCGTAAACCGAGTGACCAAATAATACTCTGTCGTACATATGATGATACCACACCCCTTGAATAACAAGAGTTCAAGAAAATAATAGGGTATAGAATCCGTTAACGGAATTACTTATTATAAAACATTGTTTCACGACAATGAGGTTTATAACCTTACGTCTTCAGATTTTGGTGATCCTGATTACTTAAAAAATAAAAATAGGAAGTGGCTTAAGCGCCTACATAAAAACCTGGAAGATAAAGACGAGCTCTTACTTCAAGCAGATAAGATTACTGCGCACTCTTATCCTGGACTGAGTTCTGGTCTTCTCTTATAGAGATAAACTTCCAAAGTCTATGACATGTAAGCGTGTACTCCAGCAAACGGGTGGAACTAGGAATACCAAGCGAACAAGGGTGGACTCACTTACGTGAGAAATATTTACATACTATAGTACTTAGAATATTTCAAGTATTTACATACCTTATCTCCTTAGGTTGTACACCGCACCTGCTTCCTTTCTCGCTCTTTCTCCACAATGGTACCTAGACAGTATTATATTCGATGGCTTAGAGCTGGCGGGGGGCTATGATATCATAGCAGGTCGTAGAGTAAAATTCATATAAGACATTACTATCTATTAGAGTTAATAATTCTAGCATTGTCTTGTGTAAAGGTTTTACTATGTATTATTACTAATACATAAATTATATATAATTTGAGTTATATATAATAAATAGTTTTCTTTTATATAATGTACTATACGAGATGGCTCATAGTATAAAGGTTGAAGGTTATTTATGTTTCCTCTTTTAAAAGATAAACAAAGATTTTTATAAACTAATAATTAATATACTTAGTTTTTACAAACTAAAATATTTAACTATTAATAACACCAACCTCGGGCCGACCCCTAGGGCCTTATCACACCAACCTAGGGACGGACTGTCTATTTTTTTATATTTTTATATTTATTTTCTTGAAAAGTGGCCATTTAAATTCAGTTCTAAATATATTAATTGGATGATTCTATTATTATAAATTAATATTTCTTAAGAGATAATTAAAAGGCGCCAAAAGTGCCAACCGTCCATATAACAAAGAATTGAATCTTTATTAGATTTTTTAGAAATCCTTAATAAAATATCAATGACGGCTGAGACTCGGCGGCCTACAAAAGTCGGGTGCCCTCTGACTAAGGCCTCAGTCTCTTACTTATTACTTTAAAGTAACAAGTAGTTAACAACCGGACTTGTAAGCTAACTTACTTTTAGTCTCTCGCGTTTTTATTTAGTTAGTCAATTTACTTTAGCTATTGAAGTCCATAACGGTTTACAACTAGATTAACTCGAGGGCGGAAATTATTACCTGTCGCTTGTTGTGTACGCGCAGATGCGCCCACAGCCATTGTACGTTGTGTGGGAGCATTTCCAGGATGTGCACGGCTGGTCGAGATTAGTACTCACTGTTGTTTAGGACAGCGGGGTGCATGTGCTGGACCAGGAGGGAGATTATGCTCACGTGACCGACAGAGAGCCCGGGTATTCAATTCTGGTGGTGCATGCGGGTTAGCCCGTTTGTTTGCCTCCGCACGCACGCGTGAGCGTAAACGCAAATCTCCCGAAATTTTTGCGGTCGAGATAGATTTGCCCGGCGGTATTCTTCTGACTTGTCAATACTCACCCGAAATACATCATGAATTTGTTCCGCTGAGTATTCTCGCCAGTGAGGATGCGTACGAAGAATAATACTATAACATGCTCATCCATAGCCTGACGTATTAGATTCAGCTCACTATTTTAGCGGTATATCTGTAGCGGATTCTCATACTGTCGCGTCTCCATAAATTTCACTTTACATCCAAAGTCCCGAATCTGTCTCAAGTGGCACCGAAGGATTTAACTCCATGCATGCCAATACATTTATGTATGCGTTGCCCCCCAGGATCTGTTCATGTGTGTGTACAATAAAAGCAGTGGCTTCCTGAAACGACATCGACTGTAAGTTTTGTTTGCTATCCACAATAAAGTTCAATATCGCTTTAGGCGCCCCTTCTTTCTGAAGAGCCCTATGTAGGTCTAACTTATAAAAATTTGCATTCTTGTGCCAATCCAACATAAACGCATGCAGCTGCATCTTCTGCGGTATATTTGAATGATAGCTGCCCTGTGGATTAGGTGGGGTTTGTCTATCGCCACCGAGTATGTCCTCAACGTCTCATTATAAATACGAACTAAACCCTACAACGAACGGGGATCATCTGTACGCCCTTCAGACTATGCTTGTATCATATGTTGGGTAAGATGGAAAACCTGCATCTTCATATCTGCCGCGGTGTATTCAGTGATGCACGACTCTATGGGTATATATTGATGATATTGTCAATTACCTCGGTTGATGGCTCGGAGCACTGGGACCACTTGATACCATTTTTGAGCGCTGTGATAGGTACGATTTTCAGTTTGACCTTGCTAAGTGTAACTATCAGGGCGTCGCGATCTCTGCTGATCGTCTGGCGGCGCTGCTCGAAGTTGATCGCCCGGATAATCACGACAGAGTACACAGGTTTTGGTACCATATTGAGGCGTGTAGAAATACGGCCTCCGGTCAGTCTAAAATATCCAGATCAAATAAGATAACACATTGGTTTTTATTCTTGAACTTAAAATAATTTAATACAAGTTCTTTTTCCAATATTTCCAAAGTGTTCTAAATTCACTTTGATGGCCCCAATAGCCTGAGTATTTGGTATGACTCATTTACTTGGACCTATTTGAGACGATAGTAGATGTTGGATATTATAAACTAAATATTATAATATCTGAACAACTACTTACAGATTTTGGTTGTCCCTCCAATCTTCAAAATCCAATTATACCCGTGTACCTTCCAAGGTAACTCGTATGTCCGCTAAGGTGTAGTTTGGTGCGGTTGGATCTTGTCCTGTGCTGCGAACTGTTCGATGAGAAGTCCGTTTGGGCTGGGGTGTTCAACTGTATGTGGTCGAGGTTTGAATCGGAAGTTGGTACGCGAAATATGCGAAGAGGAAGATAGCAACGAGAAGAACCTCCTGGCACTCATTGAGATGGCTATCGTCAAGACCATATGTTCATACATTGTATCATACATACTTGCCAATTTTTGAAACAAATAATATTATCCCTATCGTCAAGCTGCAAAGGATCTGATCAGGTTATCAACACAGTCGCCATACACAGGCCTATTATAATGCCCTCATCCGAATTTCACAAGCACGACCAATGAGAAGCATTGCGCCATAGCCCTATACCTCCACACATACTATGCAAACCATGGCTTGGCGAACATCGTCTTGTGTCAGAGGGATGGTATACAGTCTGTAGTCATCGAGCAGCCCCGCGAAATTGCTGAACAAGATATTGTGCTTCGGTTGCGGACCTATGCTCCCGAGCACTATGGAGGATCTTGCTGGAAATTCGCGCACGAAATCTATGAAGTGGAATCGAGAGAAACAACTCCATTAAAGGCATACATTGTGAACATCTTCGAATGGCAACAAAGTGAACAAGACAAGTGTTACGAGACCCCAAACTGGTGTGGCACTGTGAAGTTAACGCTTAGAGCCGACAACATCTGAATACCATCGACCTCCTATGAGAAAGACCCATACGTCGACACTACATATATGCCACCATCCTAAAACCCACAAACCCTAAAACATCGTACAGGTGCATGCATCACTGTCGAGGAATAGTATGAATTTGACTACCTGCAACAGTTATATTGCACTGACTAATCCTTTTATAAAAATTGAAGAAGAAAAAAATACGCTGTTTTTGTCCTCTTCGAACCTCCGGATAATCCCTAGCCACATGCATGTAGGCGTACTTTCATAAGCAAAACTCACACGTACAACTTCATACTTGTAATCCGGTTTGTGCAAACGTATATAAACAACAACATACACCGTTCCACACAATACCTTCATAAACATTGTCTCGTATGGGCTCCTCTTCGATGCATATAGCATGCAACTCGCCGTCAAAATAAACCTCGACAGATCCCTGTGTGTAATTGTACACATGCGCGATGTGGTGCCATTTCTGGTCATCTACTATAGGTGCAGCGTACGTACAATTGGATATGCCAGTTTCACTCCATGCTATGATGCCAGAAAGGTCTGTTAAGTATGGATGGACTTGTATAACGCTGACGTGTGGCTAGATTGACCCAGTCCTGGTACAAAATGAAATACTCTCTAGGAGTAAAGAAAGAAGAAAGCACAAAATATGGCCAATCGATCGCGGATCGGACTAGCGTCCGAAGGACAATTACTGTATCGAATTATTTTTAGGATATGATGCCCCAATAAAGTTTGCCCTCTTTAAATTTTAAAATTAGCCTTCATCCATTGGTGTAGCGAAAATCCGAATTTAAATCCGAACCCATATTACTTTAAAAAAAAAAGACTTTCGAACCCGTTTTCTTTTAAAAAAAAGACACCCCCTAACATAGCCCTCTAAATTATACACCCCTGTCTTTATTTTATATTTAAAAGTCAACCAGGACAACTGTACTGACAAGCGACGAGTCTGACTCTGACGACAGAGAGTCAGAGAGTCAGAGAGCCAGATGACTCCTTTACACAAATTTATGTTGAGTCGTATCATCGCGTGTATTTCTATTTTATCGCGAAAATCGTACGTTCACATTCGAAGTGCATACTCGACAGCACCGACGATAGCCTGAGCACTCAGCGCTTCAGCGGAGACACTGCCTTCTGCTAAAGTAGGGCTACCCCCTCCCTTGCCACCGAGTTCTGTCGTGACACACTTCACCAACTGGCCGCAATGGATCACGTCTGTATGTGCGTGATGTATGGTATTAGACGGTGTGCTGCACGAATGAAGACATGCAATGCGGAGACGGGGACGTGTGCGTGTGTAGGTAGATGGTCTCCCTGCATCGGCATTCAAGTCAAAATAACGCACTGTGTACCTAATTTCAAAAACCAATATCAGGCATCATAAACAAAGTGTTCAAACTGCGTTTGTAGTGAGTGTTGATTCGGTTGACGAATCGACGTTTAAAATGTGATGGGTGCTTCGCAGTCAAGTATCTAGGAGGGTCTCTTGTTTGGCGCTCTCGAATACGTTACATACCTTTGGAGATGGTTCCGCATTTGGATGCGACTAACTTGTTTCCGTGTATGCACACGTGCGCAGTCCCCGTCTCCACCTGATTTGTATGTGTGGTGTAGCGGATCAGAACATTCATAGGTTAAGCAACAACCACTTAGCCAAGACTTTGTTGGCTGTAGTATTGTATATGTCGCGATAGTCACCTATCGATACTCAAAAAGTGCCCACCGAGCCTTTTAGACACATATGCATACTTATGTACATACAAATATACATATACACATACATACATATATACATGCATACATACATACATACATGCATACATACATATATACATACATACAAACATTCATATATATACCTACATACTCTACTACAAGATATAATTGTGCACCAAGAAAACTGTAACTATCCGAGTGGTCGAAGTCTTCTATAACACATAGGAAAATTTATTTGCTCAATCCCTATGACTGACGGGATGCACTATCTCTAGTACAATGTACTACATATAGTGGGGTGGGTGAATTGTTGTATTGATATACGCAGCTGCTGCTTGGCAGTGATGTCCTGTATCGACGTGCACTCTATGTGAATATAGAACTCTGAATATACTCATCTATGGATATATTCATATAAATTCTATTAATCTATGGATATATATATATATATATATATATATATATGTGTGTGTGTATATCAATCTATGAATAAATCCCTCTATGTATATGTTTATCCATGAATATATTCATCTATGATTTTTTCCATATCATATACACACATCAGTATGTAGTTCACACCAAACACACCTTAGCCAAATGAGTAGCTCGTAAGCGGACAATCTTAGCAGACAGCTCCTCTGGTAGCATATGCACCTTCACCTCAACCCCTACAATTGACATGGTCATGATATGCTGTTTGAGCAAAGTGGGTATGCGAATGATGATACCAAATCTGTCTGTGCATAGGTGCACATGGACGTGCATGTGGATGGGTCAGGCCAGCATCCATGGCAGATGGGAGATACTTATGGCTGTAATGAACATTGTATCATTTAGTGTATAGATGCATATGGACGTGCATGTGGATGGGTCAGGCCAGCAGCAGTGGTAGATAGAAGATACCTGTGGCTGTAACAAGCATTATATAAATCTGTCTATAGATGCTTATGAGCGTGTATGTGTAAATTATTCTAGTCTACAACCAGGTACGATATCACAGTGTAAGGCATGCGCATGTATGTCAGTGTACGTGACATCTACACTTCTCCGTATCAGCGTGTGTGTTTGTGGCAGTAACCAGCGCCCTTACTACCACGGGCCATACAAACACCTTCGATGCTCAGAAGGCAGGCCGTGGTGTAGTTGAGGATGCAGCCACGCGTCGACTATATATAAAGAAACGTGATACATGTCCGATGCTATTTGGTTTACATATGTTGGGGCTCCTGCAGGCGTCTGCACATGGTCTTATATTGCATTAAGGCAAATGAGATGCCTTTGAAAGCATGCACGTGGGGTCTAAGTAACGCAGCTTACCACGAAACTTTCCCAATACATATAGCGGATATGGAAAGCGTAGACACAGGCAATCAATAAATTTAGCATGGTATCTAAAAATAGAGCGAGTAACATTGTCCATTCCGAAACTAAGTTTAGCATGGAATTTAAAAATAGATTACGAACCATTGTACATATAAAAAACTAAATTTAGCATGGCATCTAAAAGTAGATACAGAGTACCATTGTACATGTAAAATCTCGATAGCACCTTAAAATAGACATAAAGAGTACCACTGTATTGTCCGGCAAAAAACGTCTCGCCTAAAACTGGTGCCATGGCAACCGATTGAAGTAACTGATCAATCTCCCTCTTGCTTTCCTTGAGGTCATTCTGAAGTGACTGCACACGCGTCTCTACTTGCGCAGAGTTGGGCGACTTTACTAATGACGCCACCCTGCAAAGCAGACACCATATATAGAATGAGGATATAAATAGAAGTGGGTAAGGATCGATTCGATGGTATAAATGATCACAACAGACAACTGTGAGTACTTGTGAGTTGTTGTATGTCAACAAGTTAGATTGCGCCAATCAGTAATGCAAACACCATATACAATACGACGACAGGCTTGATATATATACATATATATATACATGT
>NW_014039694.1:11725-16550 GCF_001186125.1 Sphaeroforma arctica JP610 | reverse complement strand
TATTTATAAACGGACATATATATAACAATACATACCTCTGTACAATCTGTTCGGTATCACGATAGGTATCAACGGCTGCTTGTCCTACTACAGCTTCAATACGCCGTGTACCAGCAGCTACAGCAGATTCGGTCAGAATGCGAAACGGAAAGCACTCGATAACCTGATCCACGTGGGAGCCTCCACATAACTCAGAGCTGTATCTATTCTGGTAGTGTATGTGCAAGAGAAGCATGAGAAAGGTATGTATGTGCATACATATACATACGTACATGATGCAGTATGGATCGAAGCAAAGAGAGATGGGATACAGATACACAGAACATACTCCATTATTAGGTTGAATGAGGGTTCGTTATGCACCCCTTGACTCTTTGTTTGCAAAATATGATTCGGTTATTGCTAATCATTTGAAGTGCTACCAATTGGAGTCACCATAACATACGTATTGTCACCTATTGTAAATGTCTTATGAAGCATACCGAACTGTAATCAAAGACTACCTACTTATGCAAATGCCAAGGTCAAGTCTTTGCAACCGTAGACTCGCAACTCAAAGTTAACAGCACAACCAAAAATAAATACATATCACATAGGCAATGGTCTATAGCTGCGGCATGGCTGAAACAAAGCATACTTTGAAGCCGACAAAAGCCAAAAATATAAATAAACCCATTTCACATAGGCAATGGTCTATAGCTGCGGCATGGCTAGAAACAAAGCATACTTTGTAACCGACAAAAGCCAAAAGCCAAAAATAATTTCACTTCACATAGACAATGGTCTATAGCTGCGGCATGGCTAAAACAAAGTAACCAACAAAAGACCAAAATAAAATAAACCCATTTCACATAGGCAATGGTCTATAGCTGCGCATGGCTAAAACAAAGCATACTTTGTAACCAACAAAAGCCAAAAAATAAAAATAAACCCATATCATATTGGAAATTGGCCGAAAACAAGCATAGTTTGTAACCGGCTAAAGCCAAAATAAATTAAAAACAATCTCATATCACATAAGGAATCGGCTAAAAACAAGAATACTTTGTAACCGCCAAAAGCCAATAAAAATTAAAAATACAATAAACCCCATATCACATAGGGAAGTGAAACAAGCATTGTTCGTAACCGCCACAAGATCACACAGCACTTCCACATACCCCGTCCAGGCCCGTCAATGTGATCAAATAAAACAAACCCATATCACATTGGGAATTGGCTGAGAACAAGCATTGTTCTTTTTTAACCGCAACAAGATCTCACAGCACTTCCACATACCCCGTCCAGGCCCGTCAGTGTGACCAAATAAAAACAAACCCATATCACATTGGGAATTGGCTAAAAACAAGCATACCTTGTTACCGCCAAAAGCCAATAAAAATTAAAATAAACCCCACATCACAGTGGGAATTGGCTGAGAACAAGCATTCACTTGCACATACCCTCACACAGTACTCTCACATACCCCGTCCAGGCCCGTCAGTGTGACCACCCGCACATCGTCTTCATACTTCTCACCAAACAGGGCCATGGCCCCGCCATTGATGGCTTCCATATATGGTAAGCAGTCCGTTGTGACCGTTCGTGACGGCGGCGCTGGTGCAGGTGCGTGTGCAAGTGTACCTACAGCTGTGTGTGGCTGTGTGTGTGCGTGTGCGTGCGTATCTGTGTGTGTATGTGTATGTGTATGTGAATGTATGTGTGGTGCTGTGTCTGCACCCGATCTCGAGAACACATTGATAGCACTCTCAATGCCTCGCAGTTGTTTGGCCGTCAGAGCTTTTGAGTGCGTAAAGTCGAAGCGCAGACGGTCGGGGGTCACCAAGCTCCCGGCTGAAACCAAGTTTATATGGACAGAAAAATAAAACAGGTTTAGAAACAGAGCAAACCCCTGAGAGACCTCGCAGTGTTGCGCTTTAGTGTTTTCCGGGTTTGGGGTGTAGGATTTTAGGGTTTAAGGTTTAATCCCTTCATGTTTCACAGGCAACCCAGACAAACGCATACTAAAAAGTAACCAATACTGATGCATACGAATACGTATACATACTTGCACATATAAGTTAGCTAGGTTCTCCTTGTATAATATGTTCACCCACCACAATACGTTAAGCAACTGCAGACAGTGGTAGAATGTATGGGTATCACCTCATACGCCGCCAACCATCGAGCACACGGATACACAGATACACTTTGTATATATATACTTTATATAAGTATACATACTTGGAATAGCGGTGTACATAATTGTAATACAAGTACGTATACTTTGTATAATATATATATATATATATATATATATATATATATATATATATATATATATATATATATATATATATATATATATATATATATACACATATATATATAGAACATACCTTGGACCACATGTTCTCCTAACACCTTTCGCAGTGTCGCGTGTAGACAATGTGTGGCCGTGTGGTGTTGCGCAATGCGTTTGCGTCTCTCGGCATCGACAGAGGCGCTGACAGTATCGCCCACACTGATCAGCGGTATATCTCCAATCTGATTGGATGTGCTATTTACAGTCGTGTTTTCATTGGCTGTGCTATTCATAGCCGTCCGTCGCATTCGCACTGCACTCATACCTTTGTAGGGCGTGAGAGTGTCGACGACTGTGTATGTGCAGCCATCGGCGGTATCTCCCGTGGTTGCCATGACAACACCGGTGTCACCCACTTGGCCTCCCGATTCGCCATAGAAAGGACAGGGATCTAATACAGCATACACGTCATTCTTCCTGCAGAATCATCAGTGGTTCAGTGTGTCCGTGTCTTAGTACACCAAAGACGGTTGTTCATGTTAGGGCAGTACATACCCTACTCAGAGGTACTATGAACGAATGAATATGAACGAATGAACTCAAATGCTACACGTAAACACCGCATGTGATCTGATACTGGGTACGATATCACACAAACATTATCAAGAAGAGTACACCCACTGGCATATAGCTATACCATTGCATTTACAAGTGATCAGAGAGAGACACTACAACACAACGCACAACATTATCCGTTATAGTATAAGCACATAGACATTCCTATACGTACACATATATAAGCAATCATAAGTGACGCTCAGGTACATAGACATTCCTATACGTACACATTTAAAAGCAATCATAAGTGACGCTTGGGTATGCCAGCCTATATTCTCAGGGTATACACTTACAAAAAGCACCACATGATAACAGCGTGCACCTACTCGTCCACGTGCACTGCCCTGACTACGGATTGAATAGGGCCGAATCTGTCCTGAAAAGTGCTGCGAATGCCACTCTCACCCCAGCGGCGCATCACTGTGGCCGCAGTGGGTCCTTTGTCCGACATTTGGGTCCGATTTTTCTGCCTATTTTTATAATGTTTATACGACATTGCGATCAACTCAGTGTATGGAATATTCAAAGGTCGTTAATTCAAAGGATAAAGAGAGTGCACAAGACCACTATCATGCACGTACACACAAGCGCGCCAAAGCATGTGCGGCAATAATATCTTTACGTTTTGCACACAGTGTAATTTACGCCTTCGTTCTCAGTTCTTTTTCCTACTACATTAACTAAATATTTTACGTTTTGTACACACTGTTGACACATTTGTTCACAGTTCACGTGCTGGCTTACTCTTGCTGATGTGGTATGCGTGAGCTAGCACTTTTTCTTACTACATTAACTAAATATTATTTGTTTTGCACACACTGTTTACACATTTGTTCACAGTTCACGTGCTGGCTTACTCTTGCTGATGTGGTATGCGTGAGCTAGAACTTTTTCTTACTACATTAACTAAATATTTTACGCTTTGCACACACTGTTTACACATTTGTTCACAGTTCATGTGCTGGCTTACTCTTGCTGGTGTGTTTTACGTGAGCTTGTTCTCTGTTCATCGATAACGTCCTCGACTGCTGCAAGGTCCAGGGTGTATCTGTGACAGAAAAGAACCCACTCAGGTCAAGAGCCAAGTCTAAAAATAGCACACTTGAGACATCATTGATCTGAAACGAATAGAAACCACTACCAATAGCACAGTTGAGATATATTATTTATTAAAGATAAATGGTATCATTTGAAAATAGGGCATATGAGACAAAGTATTCAACGATTACAATATCTAATAAAAGCACACTGGAGGCATATAGTATTCACCTAAGATATATATAAATATATATGTATATATATATATACATATACATATATACACACACACACACATATATATATATATATATATATATATATATATATATATATATATATATATATATATTCATATACACGTATATATATATATATGTGTGTGTGTATATACATATATATATTTATATATATATGTGTATATTTATATGTATAAATATATATATATATGTATGTATATATATAAATATATATATATATATATAAGGGGGATGCCGAATTTAAATACTGATTTGTATGCAAGTGTATATAAATAGCCAAATATGGCAACTTACCCGTTTTGGCGCGCCATGACCATGGTCACATCCACAGGCAGCCCATGCCGTTCGAGCAAATGGAATGCTACCATTGGCGGGAACACACTCTGTTCATTCGCATCTGATTGGTGAAAAGTTATACCTTAACAATGATGCTATCTAATTGACCTTAAATACTATCAGCCTAGCAAGAGAGGTACAGGGGAGCTACGACTTTCAATGATGCTGGTGTGGGTGTACCTTGTCACGGAAATGTATTCCAAAAATTGACATGTCGAGTTGTTGACACAGATTTCAGACATATATTTATAGTAGAGCTGGTATGCGTATGTGCAGATGCGTTTTAATA
>NW_014039694.1:5917-7754 GCF_001186125.1 Sphaeroforma arctica JP610 | reverse complement strand
ATATATCAATGAATCGCTGCAGTACCTTCTGCACGGTCACGGCACAGTCGGCGGGTGGCGTCTTCTCACCCAGAAAAATAGGTTTGAATTGCACCATTCCTGATATGAGATTGGAGTAGACACCAAATTTGAATTAGACTCCCTTTTGTTTCCGTATGACATGCCAATGTGTCGGGTTCCACTCCTTTGCGGACCAGAAAGTACAAATACACCGACTTCGGAATACAACCTACAACTGAATCAACCCGCTTGGTGTGTCTGTATGTTATGTTTGTTATGACTGTGTACATGAGGACGTTGAAATACTTTCACTTCACAATAGAACTTACAACTAATTGGTGTCCATAGTTGGGTCTGCATACACCTATGAGCACGTGGCCATATTTCAAAGTAAGACACCGACATCTGAAGTCAGTGCTTGAAAAAACCTATTACAACCCCGGCTCATTCACAATCGATAACAACATAAGGGATCATCGCTCCCCCAGAAGCAATATACCATCACAGGAAATCCACCCCACAAACTATTTTTAGAAACCTTACCTACCAGCAGCGGCGAACAACAGCGTGGCATCGGCAGTGGCACACGAACATACAACCACGGTCTATTTTTAGAAACCTAACCTACCTCCAGCTGTGAACAAGAGTGTTGCATCGACAGTGGCATACGAACGTACAATCACAATATATATTTTTTAGAAACTTTACCTACCTGCAGCGGTGAACAGCAGCGTTGCATCGGCAGTGACACACAAACGTACAACCACAATATATCTTTAGAAACTTTCCCTACCTGCAGCGGTGAACAGCAGCGTTGCGTCCGCAGTAGGTACTAGCGACGACGACGGCACCTGTGGGTGTCCCTTGCCCTCGAAAAAGGTTATAAAGTCCTGTACATGGACACGGTATTCAACCAGTTACAGTTCGGTATTCAACCAGTTACAGTTCGGTATTCCACCAATTACAGTTCGGTATTCAACCAATTACAGTTCGGTATTCAACCAATTACAGTTCCTTTTCGTGAAAGTAGACAAAGGGAATAGGCAAAACCTCCGACCAACAGCCATACAGTGTTGGTATCTCTATTGTGAAGCTGGCGTGTCGGTTGTCTCGGTGTAGATACACCCTGTATGTGCCCATTGTTGAATGCGATGAAGGTTTGATGCGTACAGGGTTGGCGTATGCACGTATGTTTTGGCAGTCCACTCCACATAAGATGCAAATGCGAACAACACCTCGAATCAACATCACTACAACATACACACATGGCACTAGTCCCGGGATTACACCTAAACCCCTCAACTCCTAAACCCTAACCACTAAACTTTAAAACCTTAAATCCACCCAAAACACGGCATTGTTTGTAGTATAGCGCCCCATAATCGTGCACACTATGGCAATAGAACCCAAGACACAATGGCAAAATAATTCACGCACCTGTCGTATGCTGCTGGTAGTGTTCGTGGCCGCGGCCTTCCCATACATCGGCTGACTGAGTGACAAATGGGCAGAAAAGCTCTGATTAGAGTGGGTGGTTCTACGAATAAGCTCTGATTACAGCGGGTGATTTTACCAATAAGCTCTGATTAGAGTGGGTGGTTCTACGAATAAGCCCTGATTACAGTGGGTGGTTCTACCAATAAGCTCTGATTAGAGTGGGTGGTTCTACCAACAAGCTCTGATTAGAGTGGGTGGTTCTACGAATAAACTCTGATGATAGTGGGTGGCACTACGAATAAGCTCTGATTAGAGTGGGTGGTTCTACCAATAAGCTCTGATTAGAGTGGGTGGTTCTACGGATAAGCTTAAATTAGAGTGGGTGGTACTACGAATAAGC
>NW_014039694.1:0-1798 GCF_001186125.1 Sphaeroforma arctica JP610 | reverse complement strand
AACACCGCTTACCTGTGAAATTTTTTGGTTGACGCACTCCGCAGGATGATTTTGCTGTGTGAGTATCCTCGTAATGTATGCGCTGGATGATACACGTGCGGCCTGGCATGCATACCTATGGTACGCCCAATGGCGTGTCCAAGTAAGAGCCCCATCACAGCCACATGCAATAGGCTATTTGTACCACGCTTTATCGTTGCATGCGAGTACTGATATTATACTATAAGGCGCATGTATATATACACCATCCCGACTATGTATACCTTATAATTATTGATATGTATATAAATACATACATTTATGAAGTGAAATCAGTGTTGCACACTTCATTGCCTCTCGCGTAGAATTGAATTTTTAGAAGCGGCTGTGTGCAATGTGCAATTGTGTGAACTGAGAAAGCAAAACCCAACAAACCCAACCCAAGGAACCGCGCTCAAATTTTTGAGGTTTTTATGAAAATATACCTGTTTTTAATAAAATAAACTTAGGTTTTCATAGTGGGGTACAGTATCTGTACAGAATCAGCCAATATTTAAATACATATAAGGGCAATGTATGTGCCCTCATTTTTTGAAAATAAACATTGAAGTCTTATAATTAGGGCTACCCATTTAACCCATTTATTATTATGTATCAGTATTCAGTATTGCTCTCTAATACAACACAAATATTATGTCGCATACTACTAATAAAGTATATTACGTCATTCGATGACGTAATTGAGGAGAGCCCTAAATATTTTGGTACTTTTCTTATCGGAAATCATCGCACCTTTTTCTGCTGTGGCTAAAAATATCTATTATTATATATGTGTTTCACGAATTCACGGTTCACCCCATCGGTTCAGGCCTTCCGCTGTTGCGCAGCATCTTTAGCTCTTTATTTACGTAATAAATACTTGTGAACATTCTTCCACCTCCTGTTTGTGTCTTTATATTTATAATAACTTTGTGTAAATAAAATATTGTCGCTTTAGCTTCGTAAAATATAGTGCGGTCAGTGGTCTGTAAATGTATTCAAAGGTATTCATCCGTAAAGACGAATAGTATTTCAATTATACCGCGCTTTTGTGCAAATAAACCAGCTGAGTCCGAGACTAGGGAGTACTACATATATACATATACTATCTGAGTATCGGACTATACGTACATACATATGCCGGGTATTGTTCTTGCAGGCACATGGGTCATCTTCTCGTTTTATCAAGACTGCAGTACTACCAAACTCCCTCAGTGCACTTCAACTGGTGGTTCGATGGGTGTCCACGGCGTATACTAGAGACAGTAATTCCAATATAACTTGAGACTTGAGGGTATTCCGGGTAATATCTTTCCAAGTTATAGTTATCAGCCTAAAATAAGCCCAGATAGCCACAAACCCAAACCGTATTTAGCAACTTTTCAGTATGCAGGAAACAAGAAAAAGACCTAAGAACGTGCCTTATAACATCGAAACCCACAACAAAACTGAAGTCGTAGATGGATGTATACGAGATATTCTGCAGTCGCACCCGTCGGATTCAGAACTAAAGCGCTCAGCGAGTGAAGAGGATGGTATGTCATACCCGCCGTAGAGTAAATAGTTATGCGATCGGAAAGGTGTGGTAGGGGCGTGCAATAAACGCTGTAGGGTAACTAGTCGATTGATAGCAAAAGTGTGTCGTAGGTGCAGGCTTGTACGGTACTATTGCTTGCAACTACTTAAGTGATTAGAAACTAAATATCTCCAGAATAACATCGTTGTGACTTGTTATCTATCTGTATTTTTCTTCAACAGCCATGCAGTATTTACACACACA
>NW_014039695.1:21710-36563 GCF_001186125.1 Sphaeroforma arctica JP610 | reverse complement strand
CACACACACACACACATATATATATATATATATATATATATCTGGAATTGGTGCAACACAAATGCTTTTAACCGACAGCCCAATTATGCACATATCTCGTGAGCTGATGCACGCGTCAATATCGTACAAATAACCTAGCCAATGGAATTCTACCGTTAAAATGAGACGCTAGTGTTGTTGGCAATTACGCATAAACCTTGTTTCTATGATGGGGTTTATGTGTTTCTTATCAATTGGCATGAACGCTCACATTCGCGCATGTCACTCCATAGGCATGTGCTTGCAATGTATGAGATTTAGTATATCTGTATGAACAATCCAGACGACGACGTGCTTACTGTTATTCTGTGGGACTCATGCAAGTGTCCTGAGTATATGCCACAGATTGTAGCATGGGCTGTGATAGGCATCCAGTATATTTACAATTTATTAGTGGCGTAAGGAATACCCTATTCTTATCGTTGTACCACAGATCTGTGCCGTTACTCGATGCCGTGGAGTCTACTTATATCTCTTGTCTTTTTATAGCCCCTATTGATTACCCCTTCCGTTTGAATATAGTTTTGACTCGGGCGAGTATCGAGGTCTCCACGTGTTCATCGCAACCTCAACACTACTCTCTTCACTTGGCAGTTGGTAAGTATGGAGTGGAGGTGGCATCTCTTCCGTGGCATCGTCGCTTTCCTTTTCTCCGTTTCAACGTTTTGCGCCCCGGGAATGACACTGTTCGTATTTCTCTGTCTGTTCTCAGCCACAATGGCTGTACAAGGTATAAACGTATATCCAAATGGATGCATGCACTGTGTACTGTAAGCTGTGGTATGTATGTAAAGTACTTGTCATGGGCTTGTATTCATATATACCAATACACTGCATCGTATGTTGTATAGTTGTAGATGCTTGTAGCCTAGTGTGCTTGGGCTGTTGTGTACTTACTCTATACGGATCTGGTACTTCTTTGCCATTCAACGTACATACCGTTCACTCTCTCGCACGGGGAAATGGCTGCGTTGGTTGGCATGATAATGTCCATGTTGTATTTGGATATCATTACGTATGTTTCGTAGAGGCTGACGTCTGTAGGTGTACCTGGTTACGCATGTGAGCGTATACATAGAAGTGTCTGGAGTGTTTGTGTACACACACCAAGTATTACATGGTACTGTGGTTTGGCTCTCATTTGTTGAGTGGTTTCGCATGTGAGCGTTTGCATAGAAGTGTCTGGAGCGTTTGTGTCCACACACCAAGTATTAGTTGGTACTGTAGTCTGGCTCTCATTCGTTGAGTGGTTAGTGAATGCCTTGGCCTGGTTGCTGGTTGTTCGAGGACCGTCCTAATTGATTGTTGAAGGCGACAGCTTGCGCTGGAGTTCGAGGCTCACTATAGTGCATATTACAAATGAATGCACACATGTAGTACAAATTAACAGATGAATGTATATTTTTAGTACAAATTAACAAATGAATGCACACATTTAGTACAAATTAACAAATGGATGTATATTTTTAGTACAAATCAACAGATGAATGCACACATTTAGTACAAATTAACAAATGAATGTATATTTTTAGTACAAATCAACAGATGAATGCACATATTAAGTACAAATTAACACACATGTGTCTGCATCGAGAGCGCGTCCCATTGCTTCTGATGGAAGTCTTAATTCAATGTGCATCTTTCCATGTCCAGGCATATTCTCTGTGGCGTTTGGACTGTATGTTTGCAATGGATGGGTCTTCTTCAGCGGTCTGTTTGACATCTCGATCAGCTTCCTGACACTGACGTATCAGGTATAGTCGTTATTTGCAGATATAGGTGTAGCTAGGCTATGAATGTTTTTATTTGAAGATATGTATATATACTTAGGCTATGAATACTATATTATATTTGAAGATATATATATGCCTAGGCTATGAATGTTGCATTGTATTTGAAGAAATATATATACTTAGGCTATGATTGTTATATTTTATTTGAAGATATATATATATATATATATATATACCTAGGCTATGGATGTTATATTTTATTTGACGATACATATATACCTAGGCTATGGATGTTGTATTTTATTTGAAGATATGTTTATATACCTAGGCTATGGATGTTATATCTTATTTGAAGATATATATATACCTAGGCTATGGATGTTATATTTTATTTGAAGATGTATATATACCTAGGCTATGGATGTTATAGTTTATTTTAAGATGTCTATATACCTAGGCTATGGATGTTATAGTTTATTTGAAGATATATATATACCTAGGTTATGTATGTTATATTCAGTTTGAAGATATATATATACCTAGGCTATGAATGTTATATTTTATTTGAATATACATATATACCTAGAGTATGTATGTTATATTTTATTTGAAGATATATATATACCTAGGCTATGGATGTTATATTTTAGTTGAAGATATATTGAAGATATATATATACCTAGGCTATGAATGTTATATTTTATTTTGAATATACATATATACCTAGAGTATGGATGTTATATTTTATTTGAAGATATATATATACCTAGGCTATGGATGTTATATTTTATTTGAAGATATATATATATATATATCTAGGCTATGGATGCTAAAATTTATTTGAAGATATACATATATATACCTAGGCTATGAATGTTATATTTTATTTGAAGATATATATACCTAGGCTCCTAGGCTATGAATGTTATATTTTATTTGAATATACATATATACCTAGGGTATGGATGTTATGTTTTATTTGAAGATATAAATATACCTAGGTTATGGATGTTATATTTTATTTGAAGATAAATATATATATATATCTAGGCTATGGATGATAAAATTATTTGAAGATATATATATACCTAGGCTATGAATGTTATATTTTATTTGAAGATATATATACCTAGGCTATGAATGTTATATGTGAACCTATTGTGTATAAGCACACCAAACACAAATACAGTTATTCTAATTTTGAAACGGAGAATTTGCTGTTGCATATGTATATATACTATGATTGCCGTAACGTAGCTAGAAATAAGTGGACATATGTGAACGATGATACGAGTCTATAGATATATTTGGATATGCATCTATTTTGATCCCAATTTATGCACTATTGATGAATTTGTAGCTATATGTACGTACATACATTCATGTAGCATGAAAATCTGTTTGTATTTACTATCGATTATGTAGCATGGTATTTTATATGTATATACTATCAACATGTACACACACGCACACACACACACACATATATATATATATATATATATATGTATATGTGTGTGCATTAAATTTTATTATATATATATATATATATATACGTATATGTATTCGTATTTGTCCCTGCCCTTCGGAGTGTGGTTACTTGACCGGCTGTAACTTTTTACATTTCACTCTCGCACTTTGTCTATTTCACTCCCACACTCTCTATTTCACACTCACACTATGCATGTTTCAAGCGTACCCCGTACGCTCTTGGCTGAGCCAGCGTCTTGCTTCCACTCACCGGCACAACGTATTTCTATGAACAATGCATAACGTATTCCTATATACAATGCATAACGTATTCCTATGTACCATGCATAACGTATTCCTATATACAATGCATAACGTTTTCCTATATACAATCCAGGACGTGACCGCCTTGACTGTGCTGTACTTTGTGGCTTTCCGGATGTTGTTCTATGGCCTATACTTTGTCTCCAACGCGTGGATATCGCCCACCTCTCAGGTGCCCCAGGTATGTGAAAGCTCATCCACTTGCAGTCGCAGATCCTGCATTGTATCGAGTGTGCATATAGGCGTTTATATATATATTATCTACTCATGTTGTGTATAGTGCCATAAACATAACAGTTCAACATAGTGTGCATATAGATGCTTATATATTATAGGCGTCTGTTTCTGAGCTCAACTTTCAATATACGGCGCATCAGTGTCCTCCAAACAAATCGAAATGCATACCTGTGCTGCTTATATAGCTGTAGACTCATCTATCTAAACACGTGTGTAAATTATCTATTCAAACACGTGTGTAAAGTAAGAATGCATACTTTTGCTGCTCTATATAACTATAGAAGCACACTTCCATTCAAACACATGTTCGAATGTATACCCGCATTGGCACAGGACTGCAACGACGTGTAGTGCTGTCTCTATTCTAGCGTCTCAATTGAAGCACCTTTGCACAAGCGAGTCTCTCATCTCTCTCTCTCTCTCTCTCTCATCCTCTGCACGCATCAAACATCAGGAGGTGACCTTTGCGCTGGGCACGAATGGCCTGTTCTTCATCCTAGGTGGGCTGTGTCTGGTGGTTATGCACCCTGCTGAGGGTGTGTTGGTGCTGCTGTGGATAGTCGCGCTTCAGGCGCTGTTCGATAGCGTCCACTCACTACTCATCGCGAGAGCACTGTACAAATTACAGCACTCGCACTACGCCCCGGCACCCACGCTTGAAACAGCCTGACGCGGATCGGATGCAAATTGGCCCCATCGAATGGCAGACCAGGTGCAGGCCCTTGTGAGGCGGTCCTTTTCGTTGAGAGCGAGACAGAGTGGTACCCCAGGTGCGGCATAGCGGGGGTAGGCACAGGAGGTCTCGTCCCACCGGGTGTACCGATCGGCCATCGGACATCCTCACACAAGGCGGGAGCTAGTTGTTGACAACGACAACAACCCTTGCACCCGCTTGTACGTTTAGCTGATGGGCCGTATACTGTATAGCCCTGTTTTCACAATCGGCATGTGAGCGATATACGCATGGTATCATCATAAGCAACACCTCAGCCCGCCCACGAGCACGAGTGGCGTCTACAGGAGTCTCCTTCCACTCATCACTCATCCGC
This sequence comes from Sphaeroforma arctica JP610, assembly GCF_001186125.1. Lineage (NCBI taxonomy): Eukaryota > Ichthyosporea > Ichthyophonida > Sphaeroforma > Sphaeroforma arctica. The sequence continues at coordinate 31,711 of NW_014039695.1, read as the reverse complement.
AGGCGATGCGATGGACCTCTACGCTCGCATTGGTTGTAGGGTTTCACGTATTTGTGAATGTACAGTGTCCTACGTGCTCTATTGCGTATGGAGTCTTGTGGTTGAATGGTACACCCTACCTTTCCGACCGTTCCAACGATTCGTAATGGTCTGTTTAACAACATGAAGATACTTTCGCAAGGCCTGGGGAGATCCCTCGCCATCAAACATCTAATAAAGTTGGCCTTACATATTCGATCTTTAGCGTACTAGATTATCTGAATCGGTTATCGTTTTCATAGCGTATCGGATGGACATACGTACATATTCGTATGTGATATTCTGAGAACATATTGTGCTGCACTCAGCGGGTTTGAAATAGGTGGTTTATTCCTTAAATGCAGATATACCAGGTTCTTCCTGTGTACAAATCTATGATGATGCGGGGTTTTTTTTCTCGCGAAGCTAATTAACCCCGTTCCAAACCTACTCAACATGCTCCTGTGTGTAATCACAAACGGGATGTATGCTAGCCCACTCCAGCTTCGCAGTCTCTGTAGTTACCATGTGCTGATTTGCTATGCCAGGGCAAGACTCAACGCATACAACGGGGCGCATACGTTTTCTTTGATTGGCCCTAGACAACCCACAGCCAGTGCGTGGACTCGTTACTGAAGGGCTCTCACGCTATTTTCTCAGGCGTTGCTCAGTAACGGATAACAACTGGAGCGAGGCGAGTGCGGCGGCCCGCTATGTGAAGTGTTTTACTTCGCTACACCAGAGCCTTCTAAGAAATAGACATACACAAGCATGTATAGGAAGTCGCATACATCATCACTTCGCTGCACCGTAGACTTCTAAAAAATAGACATAGACAAGCATGTATATGCAGTCGCATACATCATTACTTCGCTACACAGTAGCCTTCTAAAAAATAGACATACACAAATATGTATATGCAGTCGCATACATCATTACTTCGCTACACCATAGCCTTCTAAGAATTAGACGTACACAAGCATGTATATGCAGTCGCATGCATCATTACTTTGCTACGCCGTAGCCTTCTAAAAATAGACATACACATGCATGTATATGCAGTCGCATACATCATTACTTCGCTACACCGTAGCCTTCTAAAAAATAGACATACACAAGCATGTATATGCAGTCGCATACATCATTACTTCGCTACACCGTAGCCTTCTAAAAAATAGATATACACAAGCACGCATATGTAGTCGCATACATCATTACTTCGCTACACCATAGCCTTCTAAAAAATAGACGTACACAAGTATGTATATGCAGTCGCATACACCACCGATTATGTTGCGGCGAACTGTGCCGATGCGCTTGAGATCAGTTTCTCCTGTGAACACTTCAATGGAAAGCCTAGACAGCTTCGGAGATTGTGAGGACCAGTTGCATGACATACCGTAGTTGGATATTCTCAAGAACATAGATAATAAAATAGGGTTACATCACTCAAAAGTATAAAGTAGCCGCGAATCCAGGCACAATCATGTAGTCATGTGTCTGATGAGCAGGTCTGTCTGTGGTTCATTTATACACCAATTGACACAGAATCATCTAAGCACCTTTTCTAATTAGATGGGATAGACTATATACACACCCTTTCTAATTAGACGGGATAGACTATATATAGACCCTTTCTAATTAGATGGGTTAGACTATGTACACACCCTTTCTAATTAGACGGGATAGACTATATATACACCCTTTCTAACTAGATGGGTTAGACTATGTACACACCCTTTCTAATTGACGGGTTAGACTATATATACACCCTTTCTAATTAGATGGGTTAGACTATATATACACCCTTTCTAATTAGGTGGGTTAGACTATATATACACCCTTTCTAATTAAATGGGTTAGAATATATATACGCCCTTTTTAATTAGATGGGTTAGGCTATATACACCCTTTCCAATTAGATGGGATAGACTTTATATACACCCTTTCTAATTGGATGGGTTAGACAATACATACACACCCTTCTAATTAGATGGGTTAAGCTATATCAACACTAATTAGAAAAGTTAGACGATTTGTACACCCTTTCTAATTTAAGTAGTAGGTCTACACGATCCAACCAACCCTAACACGAACCCGAGAATTCATCCGATCTGATGTTTGCATCTCTATCAGTGTGTGCTGTTGTGCATGACAATCGATACCTACACTCACGGAAGTGTTTGTAATAGTGTACCACGGAGTAATTTGGGTTTTAGGATTTAAGGCGTCCGGTACGAAGATAACCCATAAACACAGACACAGCGACAGACTGAACGTATTTGATTTGATCAACGTTGTGGTGCCTAAGCTGGTAAACCCTAAGCGGAACCACTCGCATAGTGCGCATTTCACCTACTCTTGCCAAACCCTACGTTTACCAGACCCTACATTTCACAGGCGTGATCCCATAGCCTCCTAATCCTATATAGAACAGGAGGCTATGGTGATCAATCAAGGCTCACCACCTTAAAGCGGGGTGAGTCTGACGTGCGATTGATGATGAGGTAGTGTGTCAGCATGGTGTGACTGTGCACTTATAACAAGCAACCAGGCCACAGCTGCCCCATGGGTGAATGCAAGCGCGATCCTAAGTGATTTCGGGTTTAGGGTTTTTAGTGTGATGATGTCGACTGTTCCTTGGGTTAGGGTTTTAGGGTTTTAAGTGGGTGCGTACTCACGTTTGACCGTGGACCACACACCTGTTTAATGCGGCATAGCACGCTAACCTATCTAGTTTACAATTACAACACACAACACGCACACTTTACACGGAAACGACGTGTTGGATAAAAGCTGGCTGCCTATCATAAATTGATCAGACCTTGCAAGGATATTGAACTCTGCGAAGTACGTTTACTGTTACAAATAGTATCGTATAGTACAACGAAGTTCGTTTACTATTACAAATAGCATCGTAGTGTACAACGAAGTACGTTTACTGTTACAAATAGTATCATACAGTACAAAGAAGTGAGTTTACTGTTACAAATAGTATCATATAGTATAACAAAGCAAGTTTACTGTTACAAATAGTATCGTATAGTACAACGAAGTGAGTTTACTGTTATGAATAGTATCGTAGATTACAACAAAGTACGTTTACTGTTACAAATAGTATCGTATAGTACAACGAAGTGAGTTTACTGTTACAAATAGTATCGTAGAGTACAACCTCAGCGTCCATAGCAAGATAAGATTTCCACATACCTAAACAACGTGCTTTGCATCATATGAGAATAAATATACTCATAAACACGTGCTGGACAGTTAGTTAGTCATAGGCTGAACCTTCACAGCAAGATTAATGGGTACATCACTGTGCGGCCAAAAAGTGGGGCAGCGTGCAATACGATCGAACACGACACTTCAGCGGGTTGGTCAATCGCGTGCTTTGTAGATTGCGTCTGTATTTACTTGCGTTACTAAATTGTTTTTTACTTCTCCCCCCGTTCGGGTAAGGTTCTAGGTGTAACCCTAAACCTAAACCCCCCCCCCCGTTTCCGCGCCATCCGTTGTGATGGTGTGCAGCGGTTGGGGGTTTTCCGTTGTATAAGTTCCATTACATATTCATCTGTAGGTCAATCCGAGCCATTAGTGCGTTGTAACGTAGCATGACATTACAGACCCCCCCCCCTCCGTTGCTTAACGTGGTTCTCCAACGTAGTCATCCACTTGACAATGCAATGCAATGGGAGTGCCGAGTCTCTGGTACAGTAACGAGTATGTTTAGCCCCGAAGTTCGGCCGGTTGGCTCTCAGATCCCTCACGTGTGGCAGAAGGTGTAAAATACAACGTATTCACTCTGATGCCATTTTCCGACACCCACGTACCACGCAATGAAAAAAAACTGACCACTGTGTGCATCACCATAGGTTGCCATCTGATGGTTTTAAGGTTCAGGGTTTAGGGGTTTGGGTTTTAGGGTGGAGAAATGTACCACTTTGCTTCACATCATCTATAAACCCCGCGATTTAGGTGATGTGAATTCCACACCCCAGACTGGTACATTGAACTGATCGGATTCGCCGCTAGGACCTTTCGCAGTCTCATACCCATCAAACCGTGGTATTGCTTTGTACTGCTCTCCAACTGTTCATGGCTAAATAAGTCTGGTCTGGTCGGATTCCCATTACTGAACGCGACGGACTAATCCCGAATCGTTCCCACAACAATGGGACTAGTCCTATTCCATGGTCAGATTCCCATCACTGAACGCAACGGACTAATCCCGAATCGTTCCCACAACAATGGGACTAGTCCTATTCCATGGTCAGATTCCCATTACTGAACGCAACGGACTAATCGCGAATTGTTCCCACAACAATGGGACTAGTCCTATTCCGTGGTCAGATTCTCATTACTGAACGCGACGGACTAATCCCGAATTGTTCCCACAACAATGAGACTAGCCCTATTCCAACGAAACAGGGTTGTATGCTGTCCCCCGCTGCCTTGGTATTGGTGCTGTGCTTGATGTTGGATCGTATCAGACTCTGTGACCCGGCTAACACGACGACATACTTTCTTATTTAAGTCGCCACTTCTTAATTTGGACGTCATCGTTGTATGTTCAGGGTGCCAATACGATAATACATTTATGGCATTTCGTATACCGTATTATGTATATATATTGACTTCATGAGCGAGAAAGTTTTAAGCACGATTGATATCCGGGCGTTGGAGTGAGTGTACGATTTCCTGCGTCTACGTGCTGATGCCACAGTTCTCGTCGTGGTATGTGTTTGCATCAGACGGACTGATCTGTTGATAGAAGCAAAAGCGGACTGGTGTGCTTTCATCTCGTACCAAAGCGCACCCAGGCAGCCATCCTGTGCAGAAGTACCATACACGTATATATATATACATATACATATAATATAAAAATATACATATACATATCTAGGAATCGATCTCCAGCGCACACTCATCTGAATTACTGCCCATACTCCTGACGCTGCCCTTGCTATCCCTCGTGCCCATCTCCACGCCGCGTTTCAGCTCTCCTTCCTGGTTGTGCCTGTTGTCCGCCCCCGTTCCGTTTGCTTCCGCAGCTACGGCCAGGCCAACCATTTCCTTCACTTTCTGAACCGTACCCATAAGTGTGGGACCGTCCATGTTCAGGTTGACATCCGCGTCATCGTCCGAGGATAGGTTGTCTTCACCGAATTGATTGCCGCTTTCATTCTCGTCGCCCGTTTGATACTCGTCCATGTCGGCTGTGCACACAACAAGCGAGAGGTTTAATGAATGTGTGATATAGAAAGGAGAAGTCATATGGTGACGAGAGGTTTAATGAATGTGTGGGATAGAAAGGAGAAGTCATACGGTGACGAGAGGTTTAACGAATGTCTTGAGAAAGAAAGGAGAAGTCATATGGTGACGAGAGGTTAAATGAATATCTTGAGATAGAAAGGAGAAGTCATACGGTGATGAGAGGTGTAATGAATGTCTTGAGATATAAAGGAGAAGTCATGTGGTGACGGGAGGTGTAATGAATGTCTTGAGATATGAAGGAGAAGTCATGTGGTGACGAAAGGTTTAATGAATGTCTTGAGATATAAAGGAGAAATCATGCGGTGACGAGAGGTGTAATGAATGTCTTAAGATATAAAGGAGAAGTCATGTGGTGACGAGAGGTTTAATGAATGTGTGAGATATAAAGGAGAAGTCATGCGGTGACGAGAGGTTTAAATATACGATAACAAAGAAACATACCAGTTAACGAACAACACATGTATACATCAACACCAAACCATTCCAAACTCACATACTCCCACCATAATATACGAAAACATAGAAACATCCGAGCTAACAAACAACACACATACACACCAACACCAAACCGTTCTAAAACTCATATATATATATATACCAAAATATACGATAACAAAGAAACATCCACAACACATATACACACCAACACCAAACCATTCCAAACTCATATATATTTATATATATACCATCCGCTTCCTCCGTCTCAGCACCGCTGGTGGCTGTGGCGGGATTGCCATCGTCGTCGCCCATGCCCTCTATGTCCTCTTGTCGGTGGTTGCGTTTGTGTTCATTGTGCGGCACTCGGTCGGCTGCGGCAGAGGTGATGGAGTGGCGGGCGTGTTCGTATACCTGTAGCAGAGGGTTGTGGGTGTGTGTGGACTAAGAGGATAGGTATATATCATAAAACCCTAAACCCTAAAACATGAGTGGATGTGTGTGCTATGAGGATAGGCTTATACACACATGATAACACGTTGTGTGGATGTGTGTGTTATGAGGATAGGCTTATACACACATGATAACACGTTGTGTGGATGTGTGTGCTATGAGGATAGGCTTATACACATATGGTAACACGATGAGCGGATGTGTGTGCTATGAGGATAGGCTTATACACACATGGTAACACGATGAGCGGATGTGTGTGCTATGAGGATAGGCTTATACACACATTGTAACACGATGAGTGGGTGTGTGAGCTATGAGGATAGGCTTTTACACACATTGTAACACGATGAGTGGGTGTGTGTGCTATGAGGATAGGCTTTTACACACATTGTAACACAATATACACACATTGTAACACAATGTGTGGATGCGTGTGCTATGATATAGGCTAATATATCTGTGTATGCGTTATACCGATCGTGTTGAGCGCAGATTCATGCTGTCGTCGGCGAATTTGACCTCCGCCACACGATGCCACTCCTTCAGCTGTCGCTTGATCGCACGTACGCGTATCTTTAGCCGTAAACGTTTTGCTATGGCCCCCAAATCGCCCAGAAAGTACATTGCCCTACGCACAACGGAGGCGTCCGCCTGGTGGATGGTGTGCAGTTGGGTGTGTGTGTGTGTGTATGAGAGTGTGTGTATGTGAGTGTGTTTATGAGTGAGTGTGTGAGAGTGTGTGCATGTGTGTGAGAGTGTGTGTATGAGAGTGTGTGTATGTGAGTGTGTTTATGAGAGTGTGTGTATTTGAGTGTGTTTATGAGAGTGTGTGAGAGTGTGTGTATGAGTGTGTGTATGTGTGTGTGTGTGTGTGAGTGTGTGTATCAGTGTGTATGTGCGTGAGTGCGTGTATGAGAGAGTGTATATGAGTGTGTGCGTGTATGAGTGTGTGTATGAGAGAGAGAGTGTGTGTGTATGAGAGTGTGTGTATGAGTGAGAGTGTGTGAGAGTGTGTGTATGAGAGTGTGTGTATGAGAGTGTGTGTATGAGAGTGTGTATATGAGAGTGTGTGTATGAGAGTGTGTGTATGAGAGTGTGTATATGAGAGTGTGTGTATGAGAGTGTGTGTATGAGAGTGTTGAGAGTGTGTATGAGAGTGTGTATATGAGAGTGTGTGTATGAGAGTGTGTGTATGAGAGTGTGTGTATGAGAGTGTGTGTATGAGAGTGTGTGTATGAGAGTGTGTGTATGAGAGTGTGTGTATGAGAGTGTGTGTATCAGTGGAGTGTAGGTGTGTGTGAGTACGTATCAAGGGGCGGATGTTATGTATACTACATGCTATGTATACTACATGTTATGCATACTGCGGTTGGACGAAATAGACGTTTGTTAAAAGTGAACGCATGTCAGTTCAGAGAACACATGTCACTCGCAAACGAAACGGCAGTTGACATTATATTATGTGACCATACATGCCACACGATAATGCACAAAATACTTGTACATATCAGCCATTGTATTGGCATTCTACTTGTACATATCAGCCATTGTATTGGCATTCTACTTGTACATATCTGACATTGTATCGGCATACTACACACCTTTCCGTATTGGCGGATGGGGTCCATGCAGATGGCAAGGATGTATGGGAAGTCATGCACAGGTGCGATGGCACGAACTTTGTCCTCTGAATCACATGCGGTGGTACGAGGGAATCTGTGGAGAGACGCCGGGGATAGAGATCAGGGTATATAGACAGGAGAAGCACAGTATGGGAATACAGTAGAAGATATATATACAAACAGTATGGGAACAGTGGAGAAGATATATAAACAAACAGTATGGGAATACAGCAGAAACAGTATGGGAATACAGTAGAGGATATATATACAGGAGAAACACAGTATGGGAATACAGTAGAGGAGGTATATACAAACAGTATGGGAACAGTGGAGAGGACATATTTACAAACAGTATGGGAATACAGTAGAGGATGAATATACAAACAGTATGGGAATAGGTAGAGGATATACATACAGGAAAAACACAGTATGGGAATAAAGATATATATACAAACAGTATGGGAATAGAGGGGAGGATATATTTACTGAAGAAACACTTATTCTCGACCAGTCACGCTCTATGTATATTTCAATCGTTACAATTACACAGTAGAGGATATACAAGAGAAGCACCCTACTAAGCTTAAGCCTTAAACCCTGAACCCTAAAAACTACACCGGAAAGAAGCAGGTATAAGATAGCTAACAAATAGTATCAACGAAAAAGAGACTAGACGCGCACAGAGGGCACAGAAGAAATGTGTACGAAAAGATATCCACCATCCAACAGACACAGGGGCCGAAGGCGAATATAATATAATATAATATAATACAAAACAATACAATACATTACAATAGAATAGAATAGAATAGAATAGAATAGAATGGAATACAACACAATAGAATAAAATAGAATACAATACAATATAATACATAACAATAGAATACAATAGAATACTCGACGCTACGGACACGGATGCATATGTTAACCCAAAACAGAAGGAAAGAAAAACGCAGACGAATTGAATATGCAACACGGCAGTACAGTACAACATTTAAGACATTCCCACAGCAGACCACCAACGAACCTTAGAACCACTAGCCCATCCAAACACCACCCAAACACTCGGACGGGTACACAAACACAAACAAAGACAGAGACAGAATACAGAAACAAATCACTGACACGATACGACAAATAATAAAAATAAAAACTGACACAGACGCGCAGTCAAGCACAGGGAAACCTCGTACCAATCCACGTGTGAAACAGTACCACACAGAGTTTTAGGGTCAGGGTTTAAATTTAAAACACTGAATCGGTGGGATAAGATGACCATACTATAGAACCCCCGTCATCATACTCGGGAGTCACCTATCAGCGCAGATAGGCAGACATACACACACACACAACATATCAACGTACTTTGACCGACTGATAGACAGACATGCACACACACACATTTGCGCAATAACACACACATAACACATCAACGTACTTACACACATAACACCTCAACGTACTTACACACATAACACCTCAACGTACTTATACACACAACACCTCAACGTACTTACACACACAACACCTCAACGTACTTACACACATAACACCTCAACATACTTACACACATAACGCCTCAACGTACTTACACACACAACACCTCAACGTACTTACACACATAACACCTCAACGTACTTACACACATAACACCTCAACGTATTTACACACATAACACGTCAACGTACTTACACACATAACACCTCAACGTACTTACACAAATAACACCTCAACGTACTTACATATATAACACATCAACGTACGTACACACACAACACCTCAACGTACTTACACACACAACACCTCAACGTACTTACACACACAACACCTCAACGTACTTATACACACAACAACTCAACGTACTTTGACCGACTGATGCGCGAGAACACAACACTCAGCGAGTCCAAACACTGCACCGCCGTCTGGGGGTCGTTGATGCCTGGGGAGAGGGCGCGCACGGCTATGTCTGACAACTGTTGGATCTGCAAGGTATATGAAGACACACGATATGAACACAACGTATGCACGTAGGGATACGGAGGGGGGTGTATGTGTGTCGGTCGCGTTTTTTGGGGAGATATATATGTATACATATACATATATATATATATATATATATATATATATATATATATATATATATATATATATATATATATATATAATAATAATATATATATATATATATATATACTA
>NW_014039695.1:16302-20282 GCF_001186125.1 Sphaeroforma arctica JP610 | reverse complement strand
AAGGACACTAGACCTTAATATAAGCTACAAAGGACACTAGACCTTAGTATAAGCTACGAAGGACACTAGACCTCAATATAAGTTACAAAGGACACTAGACCTTAATATGAGCTACAAAGGACACTAGACCTTAATATAAGCTAGAGCAGCCCGATTCTCTGTTGTTATGAGGTAAGAAGGAGACTCTCTGTTAGTAAAGGTACAAAAGACACTAGACCTTAATATAAGCTACAAAGGACGCTAGACCTTAATATAAACTAGAGCAGCCCGATTCTCTGTTGTTATGAGGTAAGGAGACTCACTGTTAGTAAAGGTACAAAAGACACTAGACCTTTAATATAAGCTACAAAAGACACTAGACCTTAATATAAGCTACAAAAGACACTAGACCTTAATATAAGCTACAAAGGACACTAGACCTTAATATATGCTGAGGCTAGCGACAGTGACTTCCAGTCATTAGGTATAACGATTCTCAAATCCTATTCCTGAAAGTAGACAACACCTAGCAAAAAAAACTTAGGCTCTCAGTAGGTATGTTTATCCATAAAACGTCATACACAATACTATCCCTAAACTTCTAATAGATCACCGTAATCAATATGACACTACATACCATTGTGCCTCTTGTACTCCACCAGTTCTTTGACCTTCTTTCGGAATCGCGTGTTGTTTCGGTCCATAGGCCATATCCACCCAACGATAGTTCCTTCGATCACGAAATCACCAGAGCTGAGGTGTTTTAAATACGTTTAGCGTGGCCGTGAGATGTAAGTCCGATGCAGGCAAGATCATCGACAACAGCAAAGCAGATTGGAATCAATCACTCCTTGGAATGGAGACGCTTCTCTAGGGTTTAGCCTAATGGCAACACTATGATGCGGTGGATGATGATCATTGGCAACACACACTAAACACAATGGATGGTTGTCTACATATATAATGTACATAAGAAAATATCTACATAAGAAAATATCTACATATGTAATGTGCGTAAAGGGAAAAATGCAACTCATGACCTATCTCTGAACACAAGTGTACAAACAAAACTCCATGACGTATCGAGGCAGGAAAAGACGGGTACTTACGGAATAGCACAAATAGGGTTAAATTACATTCAGACAGCAACAGCATCTGCCAACTGGTGTGGTATTCTTACAGTTCTAATACAAATTAATGTATATGTTTTAGGGTTTAGGGTTTGCATATTAGATAAACACAACTGTAGATATCTGTGTATAAATAGATACGCCCTACCTGCAATTGTACCTCACAAAGGCGTCGATCTCCTCCAATTCCTGAATTATAAGCTCCATGCTGTAGCTGAATACATATCTGTCCATGCATATAGTCACAATTCATAAAAACTTAGTCAACATAACGGGTGGCCCATCGATTGATACAGAGGTCGAAATACAGACCGGGATCCACAACATAACAACACATTCTCGCGGCTAGTGCAGGGGAGCATGCATATATATGATGTAGTTATAGATATAGATGTATATATAAGTCGTATTGGCGTACACTCTGAGGCGCTATGCAGGCCGCTTTTGCACTCAGACTGGGCCCATCAATTGTACTGAACAACAACTATAGGCCTTACAACTATAGGCCATACAACTATAGGCCTTCCGTCTATACCCACTCACCCAGATAGTTGATTTGTACACACTCAATATGTAACATCCCTCTACACACGCACCCTATCGCCCAAGCCGGATTAGACTGGTCTAAAGTTGCAATTCTACAGGCCAAATTTGGTTCACACACCCACTCTTGGTCGCCAGGCATCTGTACGCCCCGGGCGGAACATTTGGGATTTCAAAATCATCCTGAGTGGTCTCCAAAATTTCCAATCTACAAAGGTGATGGAAAGATATCTGGCGTGAGTGACATCCAAAATTTACAATATTTAAAGGTGATGGAATGATATCTGGCGTGAGTAGTCTCCAAAATTCCCCATACTTAAAGGTGGTGGAAGGATGTCCGGTGTCAGTGGTCGTGAATGGACAATACAGCATTCAACATGCCTATGATATATATATATATATATATATAAATATATATATATATATATACATATACATATATATATATATAAATATAAAAATATAAATATAAATATAAATATATATATATGTGTGTGTATGTATGTATATATATATATCATGTGTGCATCTACAGTTAGGTGTACTCCAGAGAGGATGATGAAACTCGCATTCATTTCTGGTTTTCGTGACCTCTTATGCACTTATAGTGAACTCTGGCTGCTTTGGTTTATTTGACCTTGCATAACGAGATATAAAACAATCGCTCAGGCATCATAGCCAACTTCTATCAACACAAAAGTTCTGTTACTGTCGTAACAGTCGTAAGTTGCTTATACATGCATGACTTGAAATACAAATCCCAAAGTAGAATGCACAACTACGTGACTGAATCAATACACACACATTGCCACTCTCCCATATGTAATAGAACACACACTTGTGTGTCGCCTGATAACAACCCGATGCCCTATATACACACAATGCCACTCTCCCATATGCAATAGAGCACACACCTGCGTGCCGCCTGATAACAACCCGATGCCCCCCATATACACACATTACCACTCTCCCACATGTACTACAACACACACCTGCGTGCCGCCTTCCAAGCACTCTTACTGGCCTTCTGCAGGATATTCTCCAGGCGGATGCTGCTGATAAAGTACTGCAGGTAGTAGATAAAGTGGTACAGAACTGCAAACACGTGCACCATCACTACGTTAACGGCTACAAACGGCACGAACGCGTCGGCCGAGTTCGTAGACCCGCGCGTATTCCACATAACCACGACGCAGTAGGTAAACGTGCCCAGGTTGACAGCAAAGCTCCGCTTGGCCACCGGATCCTTGAGGAACTCGTCTAAGACAGGAGAGGTGTACATGGGCGGGGGATCAGATAGGTTATAGTAAGGCTGTGGGTGTAGATTAGGGTTTAAAACATTGCCTGATGTGTGTGTTGTTTAAGTGCGAGTATATGTCGGATTGCACTTTATAGGCGTGTGTGCCTGTACCGATAGGTGTGTACTAGTGCGCCCGTCTGTGAGTTCGGTGCTACGTCACATAGAAGCGTGCGTACTATTTCGTCATTGCTTCACAGCTAGACACGGTATGATCAAGCAACTCGTCTCCGATATCCATCATTCATGAATAATCAGGCAACCAGAAGTTGTACCACCAACACAGAAATGGTCAGATACGTTCTAGATATGCGGTGCAAGCCCATACGCACGTGACTGGACCATACTATAGCCTCTATCCACCTACAGCGTACGTAAACGTTAACAACTCATGCCCAAAACATGCGTAGAATGCACCGCTCCACTTACCCAACAGACGGGGTGAGTAATTCACAGCCGCCAACTGGATGGCCAAGACTGTCAATGAGAAGGTCAATGTGGCAATAGAGATCGCAGATGATGCGACCAGACTCATGATGGAGTTAGCCGAGTCGGCCGTACCAGTGAACAGGAACACAGCCCACCTACGGAAGACAGTCGTACACGTCAGTGACAGTATACGTTTCATTGGTAGGTGTGTACGTGTAACAGCTCGTTGTGTACAAGGGTGATGTGTCTACATGTACACGGATGAATATCGTTCTGGATTGAGACGTATTGGGGAAAGGCATGAGTGGCCCGTATACACATGTAAGCCTAACCGTGCACATGTAGTATATACTTATGCATGGATATACTGCGGATGATTGAGCCTTAGCAGAGACAAATGATGGATGGAAAAGAGACTTGTACGAAGCCCAGAAACTTTACATATATATGTCTACGTGTAGATTCTACGTGTAGATACATATGTACATTACATATATATACATATAATATACATGTACATACTTACATATATATATATATACATAATATGAATTTATACATATATATATATATATATATATACATACATTAGAAATGTATTG
>NW_014039695.1:0-15000 GCF_001186125.1 Sphaeroforma arctica JP610 | reverse complement strand
ATTACGCGTCATAATTGTCTGTGTTCATGTTTTACTACTCAATTATACTTATTTGTGCCTGTATGTGCATTTGTGTTGGCGTACTAAGCAGTGTGATCCGTAAAGATCATGTTCTATCTGTGTTCTCATGCTACACGCCTCGACATGTGCACAACTTGCCAATGTTCGTAGGGCTGTAAATCAGGGAAGTCAGAGTCCTGAGGTAGTAGAGTTATCATGGAAAGCCCGAAACCAAAGCACATGTTCAGGATGATGGAGATCAGTGGCAAACCCCAGAATTGGTTATGGACAGCCTCGTAGAATAGGCCGGTGGGACTACCAAATCGGGTGACAAACGCATACATACCGCCTATCCTCCGTCCGAGCTACATCCAGGATTAGATTATATATATATATCAGTACAGAAGTACAACTTTAATTTAGACGGATACGACTTTCAAAGATAAGGAATGCGAAGACAACGTAAAGATAAATTGGGTCTGTATGGAGAAATGATATATGTAATTGTACCAGAGGTTGTGGTGCAATATAGCTCTATAAATTTGCTACGAGTGTGATAGTGTCAGTTAGTAAGATGCCGCCAACTTAGATCTTTTATAGCACGAGAAAAACCCGATCCTTAGCCATTCATACATAATACGCACCGAAAGAGTACACAAGCTTTGACTACGAAGTATAGTAGAAGATGTAAATCAAAGTAACGTTCAAATCTCTTGGATAAATGTATAACGAAGCAGATAGAAGAGACAGCCGCAAGCGCCCACGCCCACGTGCTGAACGTGCAGAAAAACATCACGGTTGAATATAAGAATAAACTATAAAATGAATGTTCAAATAGGGTGTACGCACCATGCGGGCAAGGCTGTCGCCCCTGGAGAGTACATTGTCCTTCTTGCTCTTCTTCTCCTTCAGCTTATCTGAATCCTCTGCCATGATTAAAACCTCCTAGAAATGTGTTGCCAATTATTATGTTGTTGCTTCACAAACTCGATGATGGGGAATGCTCAATCAAAGGATGTGCGTACAGCCAGCGTTGTATTGCAGATGGTTTATATTCGTGTATGTGTAGCATTAATCCGGAACGGTAAAAATACTATTACTTGATACAAGCAGTATCGCCAATATTGAAGCATGCACCACGTGCTTCGTTTTAAGTGCGGGTATATATCCTGCTTGAGATTCCTGCCCTCTATTTGTGTCTTCGGTTATAGTTATCAGCACATATTTAAGTGCTTTCTGATTATTGTTTTTGTTTTTTACAAAATATACAATATGTAAATACTATTTTTATGTTTTTTTCTAAAAACAAATAAATGATTCAGGATCCAACTTCCAAGATTCCAAGAATCCAAGATTTCAAGTTCCAAGTTCCAAAGAGTATGAACTATGAAAGTCCAAACTCCAAGAGTCCAA
Organism: Sphaeroforma arctica JP610; assembly: GCF_001186125.1. Classification (NCBI taxonomy): domain Eukaryota; class Ichthyosporea; order Ichthyophonida; genus Sphaeroforma; species Sphaeroforma arctica. The sequence goes on along the minus strand of NW_014039695.1, from coordinate 13,587 downwards.
CTCTGTCCAAGTCCAGACTCATTGAAGTAATAGGCCCTACATAGTACATACCCAGTCCCCAGTCGGCCAGGCCCCAGTCCCCACCCCCCAGAGGCCAGAGTTCCCACAGATTGTGAACTGTGAGTCTGTGAGACTGTGACTGACCCATATGGGCCTGACTGTCATTATGCATATTTTTGAAAACAATATTTTGAGAAGCAAGTTTATATTTTTATAGTGTTATAGAGCTGTTGACTTGTTGCCCGTGTTGGTATTTATTTATGATGACTGGTGTGACATGTCGCCACTCAAGAGAGAGAAGGCATCCCGGCAAAATGGGATGTATGCCAGAAATATCGTTTTCTCAAACAACAGTTTCGTTTCTGTTCCAGAATCTAGCTCCACCACTCCACAGTCCTCGACCACTTCACCACAAGCAGCCGCAGGTATTTAAAAAAAAATCAACACTTGTATTTTTTTATTATATTTGTTGCTAAAACTTGAATTTTATTGGTATTTATTAATCTCGCTTACAATTTTTTTAAATTTCGCAGTTTATAATGATAAAAATGCTGCTCTCTTAAAGCACTTTCTACGTTTACGGGGTCACAGCGGGCGTCACGCGGCTCACGCCGTGTATTGCGTCGTTTGGTCTTTAAATGTGACCAATCAGAACGATAGTAAAATTGCTTCCCCACTAGCGATTGACATTATATAAGATTATGGAATACATATGTATTTATTTAGTAGATTTCCTTTGGCAGACTGGCAGTCTCTGGAGTTCTGGACTCTTGTTGCGAGGGTCTGTGAGGCAGTGTAAAACTCTAAAAATAAATAGTCTGGCTTGCCGCTTGCAACAAAAGCGGATATTATAACCATATGTAGGCTTCATTACGATAAAAGTCCATAGCCTCCTGTTATACTTTATTTTATTTTAAAAATAATAGTATAAAAATATTATTTTTAAAAACAATTTTTTCTTCAATCTGTACAAAACCCTAAAAAAAAGTAAAAGTCTGTACTGTTTCTACTATATGTTAAAAATCTGTAACTACTATAGTAAAAATAGAAGCTGTACTTAGAGTGTATAATTTACTACTGAGTCAGTAGTCTACTAAAAAATATTAATTTCCAAAGTACATATTCACCGCTATTCATCACCAGTTCCTCAATATGTACAGGTAAATAGATGTTGTTAATAGCTACACTTCGGTTTAAAAACACAACCGAACACGTTAGCTACACTTCGGTTTAAAAACACAACCGAACACGTAACCCCCCCCCCACCCCCCCCCCCCCTTAACCATCCATTCGCAAGTATAGTTGTGCATATGCGCCATCGTCGAAACATAGCATTCAATTATTCGGCAAATATGACCTGGCATGAGGCAGGTAAAAATTACTAGTTTGTTGTGAACGCTGAGCTACTGTCCTTTTGAAACATGTTTGTTCCGGCGATCTACCTTTACTTAGTAACGGGGGATATATCAAATTCTTCTCCGAAAACGTGGTCGTATAAATCAGTTTCATTAGTATCGGCTAGTTCCAAGTTATAAAAGGAGGCACTCTCGTGCTCGAAGTATGGTCCAGCGTGCCAGGTTCCCATCTGTGTGGCAATTGTTAATCAATTCGACTAGTGATTAGAATACACGCTAGCGGTTAAAATATCCAATCGAGAATACTAGTCTGATATACATCTCGGATGACGGTACTAACCCCGAATCTTGTGGTTTGTATACCAGTCAGGTGGCATCTACCTTATACGCACTGTATTGATCGGAAGCAGAGATCCCGGGTGTTCCGATTCTCATATCATGCACGTTCACCAGATGCTAAGAAATGCACTTTCACCAGACACATTTCATGCACTTTCACCAGAAGCTGTAACTAATACATTCGAGTTAAACGCGAAATGGTAGGCAATGCTTAGATATTCGTTTCAATGATTCTTGGTATAGATCAATGAACGGACTCGATTGGATGTTGAATTCCTTGTATCACTGCATGTTACACGTGCATGCGCAATCTATGAAGTATTTACGCCAACTATACCTAGAGAATACAGATACAAATTGCCACATATTCCAGCAATCATATTCAGGACCAAAAAAAGGATATAAATTCGGTTTCGTATGAGTTAGTTAGAAACATAAAACCATAGTACGGACCAATAATGTCTGCAACAGATGTGGCAGGACAATGACGTTAAACATATCACAGAACATGAACATGTACGCCATGAAGTCAAAGCCACCACACCTCTAATTTGATAAAGCAATCTCCCGGTATGTGAAACGCTTTCATCTGCGACATGTCAGGCATGATAGAGTTCTTGTTGGGAGGTGCCACTACCATGTACCAGTCTTTTCCGTCGATTGCCCCTAAGCACTGAGTACACTTCTGGTGTCTGGAAATGCGATCTATCCGGAGCCCTCGACCCTCCTGTGCTTGACAGAGTAGATTCGATGAAAATGCGATACACGTTTTGAATAACGTTCATTACAAGCACCCAGAAGCATCATCTATCGCTGATTTCTCGTGCTCGCGGAATATACGTATATTTCTGAATTTCCGTATTTGTAACAAAGTGGTGGGCATTTGCCTGCACTCGAGCTGTTGGAACTGAGCGTATGGGTGAAAGGTAACCCGATTTACAACGACAACAACACATCCCCCTTCAAATTATCAATATTTTTTCGTGACGACATATAAATGCTCCTTGAATGCCTCTTGAGAAGTATATGAAAGCACTCCTCACATTCGCACACTGTACACACATTGAAAGATACCGAACATTCCAACGAAGACACCAAACTGAAAGCCTTACCAGCTGCATGATATAGAAGCGTGGCGTACCATTGCTCAGATTGAGCTGAGCATCGGCTGGACCGAAAGGCAATCCATCGCTAGAAGGACGAACCACTTGGCCATAGGGGTTGAAATTTTCTGAAGCTGCATGCGAATACATCGATCACATTTTATTGCATTCTTTCCTGAACCTCGTTATTAGTCTAATAAAAGGTACATAACGAGCCATATTCTTGATGCATATACGAGTATGATCAATAACTACAACTCCTGAAGTTGCATATGACACATGCTTGGTATTTCTTTCTTATTTATTCCTTTGATATTTGTTCAACAATAGGTAAGCGAGATTCATTCAGACTCAATTATAGCGCATATACCAGTAAGCTCAATAGCTACAACATTCTAACGTATTGAAATAGGATAGTCACCACCTACACATTATTTGAACGTATTAGTTGCTGGCGATCACACATTTATTGAAGCTGCTCAGCGGACTTCGTAAGTAATACTTTTACATTTATCATTTTTGCTATGCAAGGCAGCCGGCAAAGTCAAATGATCAACATATACATGCCTGCTATTTACTTGACATCTCACTGTACGAATCATCTAATGTTTGAGTATGCACACTACCACGCGAGGTACTAACTTGTACGTACATTCAATAAATGGCTATCTTATTTGATTGAGTACAATAGCAACGCTTACCAAAGATCAAAAACTGTGCATGCATGCTATATATCTGATACTTCACTGCACAAGTTATTGTACTGTATGTTTGCCACGAAGCGAGGTACAACTGCAAACCTACTAGATGGTCTTTCAATATAAAAGCACAAAGGCGTTTTATAATGATGGGGGTCTTAGATTGGACTGTGTGCTTATTGAAATGAGGATATACATTACACGCACACGGAGCACGACCAACAATCCACCTTGTACTACATGTGAATGACCTCTGAGCGTATAACACTAAAAGTGGAGGTTGCTCCAGACAAGATATCCGAGAAAAGAGGTATTGAGTAGTAAACAGGCCTGAAAACCACGTTGAAGTAACAACACCAAATGACAGAAGACTATTTATGCTGTAACGGAGTTAAGTGCTGTAACGAAGTTAAGACTATTTATGCTGCACCGAAGTTAAGACTATTTATGCTGTAACGGAGTTGGTACAAGACAGGAAACAAGAAAATACTGCAGAGCTTACGAGCATATTGAACCGAAAAGAGAGCGTTGCCTGGTCACCCATACAACAGTACAAGCTTCAGTCAGACACAGCCTCAACCAAATACCGAACCTCATTGGTATATAGTTGTGCATGCTCGGAACATACGTATACACGTTTACACACACATACTTATCTCCTGCGTTGGAAGTATCGTCACCCCAGCGCTCTCTGTGCTAGTCATTGTGTACGTATATTGCGGGCGTCTCTCTGGTGTGCTATGTGCATAGCAGACTGAGTTTGTGAAAGTCTGTGTCTGGCTTGCTTTATATTCTCTCTTATAATTTTGCAATATCCGAGGCCCAAACCAGAGCAGCAAATTTAATAAAAAAATCAGGCCGGCTTATTGAACTGCTCCCTGAACAGTAAATAAATTAGAGGTGGGCATATTTATGTGAACATCACTACAGGGTCCATCGCGCCACTAAGGAGAGCTATAGTGTTTCAGTGAGTTATATTTGCCTTCATTCAAGAGTGCTTATTCTACGTGTTAAAATATACGCATATGCACAGGCATATACACCAAGATTTCTATTCTTAATCTCATGGTGATTTGCGTGAGGGTCTTCAGGAGGCCGAGCAAAGCGCAAAACGTCGACGTCGTTGGACAATCGAGTTTTCAATTTATAGAGTACAGATATGCCTTATGTCCTCGCACAATTTTATAACTTTAAGTCAGCACTAACAATATCTTGGACCGTTGTAACAGGTCAGAGTCAAGTATTGGGACAGAATTGCATCCTGTCGGTAGATACTATTTTATCGCGCATTCTTGTACCTGAATACGGTTGAAGTTTGCGAAATCACTGCCAAGCCAAAGTATCACATTATTTTACTGAATATGTGTGAAGTGAGCGAAATCACTGCCAAGCCAAAGTATCACATTGTTTTACTAAGTGCGTCACTGTTAAGCCAAAGCATCATATTATTGTACTGAGTACGTCTAATGTCACTGTTAAGCCAAAGTATCATACTATTTTAACTGAATATGTGTGAAGTGAGCGAAATCACTGTTGAGCCAAAGTACCACATTATTTTACTAAGTGCGTCACTGTTAGGCCAATGTATCATATTATTTTATTGAATATGTGTGAAATGAGCGAAATCACTGTTAAAAGCTAAAGCATCATATGATTTCGGAAATACATACAGATGAGACACCACCTACAGTATTGCAAATCGATATAAATACATCAGATAGCTCGGACGTATACATCTCGGACGTATACATCGTAATAACTAAATTAAAATTGATGTTAATTTTACAGGGGATAAAATCCATCAGATAGCTCGGGCGTACCCACCATAACAACCATTTAAATTGATTTTAATTCTACTTTAGCAGGCATCCTCCATAGCCTCTCCTACATCTGACCTCCTTATGTGGGATCATTACGGGGTGTATCAAACGGTGACCGTGACAGCGAGATATATCGGATTTCATCGGTACTTTCATTCACTGCGGCAAGCAGCGATGTCTTCTTGACCGCTACTCCTAACCTTCCGAGCCTGTGCAATGACGAGAACGAATGGTCGTATGTCAATCACAGACCATTTGATTTGACATATGGAGTGGGCCAGTCAACCTATTTTGTGATCTTGAAGACAGACAGCGGTTTATACGTACTAGGATTAGAGGTAAGGTTACTGTAAGCCTAATGTATGGAATTGAACCATTCAATACCATACAGACACAGGTGGTAGACATATCCACACACACGGTATTCGTGGTAGGCACTGACAAACACATGGCACCCACTTGAACACACATAACACACACACACATACACATAACACACACACACACATACATACATACACACATGGCATATTCTTGCACAACCCATGGTATATACTTATACCGCACATGCCACATACTTGCGTCCACAGAGCACACACGTATACACATGGAATATGCATATACACATGGACTATGCGCACACACACATGGCAGGTACATATGGGAGGTGAGAACATACATACGGTAAGCTGGGACGTGTCATAATATGCCTAGCTGTATAATAAATAGTATATTCTGCATCTCAGGTACATCAACACGCCTAGCTGTATAATAAATAGTATATTCTGCATCTCAGGTACCTTAGAAATAGGATTGACAAATGAAGACTTATATTCGCAATAAAAAAGCAAGCCTACCCAACTAATTCCAGAGCCGTCAGTTCGTAGTCCCATGCAACAATTCTCACAATAAATGTGGAATGGCATACTGCCGGATCTCCTCGATAGCAGAGATAGTCGCCTGAAAATGATAGGAACCCAAGCCAATATGGGGTTAGAAATTCGGATCGAAGGTTGATGCGATGCGAGAATACAACAGTTGTGTTGATTTCATAAGACGTGAAATCCCTAATGACATATGTGGTAACACAATGCAGGTAGCATTGATTCTAACATAATAATAACAAACAAGACCAGAGGCAAAATGGGATGTATGTATATATGTATGTGTGTATGTATGTATGAATGATATCACGCGTGTACCCTCAAGACAAGATCGATGCCCTTTCTGTGGCATCGGCTAAACGTGTGTTAGTTCCAAGCAAACAATACTGCCACTCACCGCCAAATTTACACCCCGATGTCATGTAGAAGCCACGCTCATACAAATCTCTGAATATTCGCAGACGAGCCCAGTCCACTGCTGTGCGAGGGAAATCCCAATTGACCATGGGCGGCAGTTCGGCGGTTCTGGTTCCAAAATAGATCGGGATACAAGAAATAATCAGGATACGTTTCCAAATTAATTTATGCACTGCGAACAGCGGGTGGTATATAATGGACAAAGCAACCGAGGCTCGGAATTGAGAACATGCTTGCGAAATAAAGCATTAATACATACACAACAAAATACAATTTCACTCATGCGGACACCCACACAAAGCTGGCATATTAGCAAATGGCGCCACTTGGAAACCGGGTTCAACTGTACAGACAAACACACCCACCGCTTAGGATCGTGAGTCACAGCCACACTTAAAGTGTTCGTTTCGAATTTTGCATCGGGATACTTGCTCATTTTGACTTCGTTCTTCACTTCCTTGCCGAAATGACCTCCGTGCTTTTCGATATCCTCATGCTTTGCGTCCTGCTTGGAGAAGACCCATTCGAAGTATGCGTGGCGTTTGAAAAATTGAACACATTTGTGTAAAACAAACACTTACATGTTTGTTAGCCAGATTCGGTTGGGGTAAGCCCCTGCACTCTCGCTATTCAGGGCTAGTATAGTACCACTCTCGCTCTGCAGGGGTAGTATAGTATGTCTACCTCCTGCCTGGGTAGGGGTATCAAAGGTCTCGCACCTACAGGCGAAACCAACCGCACAAATGATCATGTATATGCAATCTCAAGTACATCTGATCGTGCATAGAACGCAGAAGTGGAGATCAGTATCTTCCGTTCAACTCGTGAGATTCATTCGTATTCCTCCATAAGCACGTCTCCTGCCGAGCCGAGAACAACATATGTATTAAAGTATACCTGCCTAACGTCCAGTGCAAATGGGTTTTCGGAATCCCCCAATGCTTAATCCTGAACATCCGTACTATGCTATGCCCATTCGTGTTTGGGCCAGGCCTAGAACCATGGGCAGATCCATGAACAAACACCTCACTGCCTTTCTCTGTGTCTCCTAACAAGGCTCTGTCGTACCACGGTGTTCAGTAATGGATGCGTTCGCCGAACCGTGCGTATGGGTTGAGAGAGGAATTGATACGATGAACAAAGGTTCTATTCATGTTGAGCACCTACTTACAAAGGATTTGAAGTCCTCGGATCTGCAGTTCAGGAAACGGTCCGCATGCGCTTCAGTGTAGCCCAATACATCCGAGCCGTCCACCAGTTTTGCCTTGCCTTCAGTCCACAATGAGGTGCACGCACGGGGATGTACAATGAAAATAAACGTTTCGCTACCCAGAATAACGCTATGCATATTTCCGTCGACAAAACCAGCTAGCTTGTGTAGGATAGTATAGAGATTGAAAGGCCACGTACAGTACCGTCTAATCGTCAGGTTGTGCATGGTGTCTGGTGGTCCCTCCCTTATGCCAGAACAGTGCAGTAAGTGCACGGGAATAATCCATTCCATTCCATAGCGTATGGATCTGGGCAAAGCCGCTTCGGCGTGTGTGTGCGTGCATAACGTCTGCGTTTACAACTCAGGGCCCATGGATTTATAACTAAGACCAGCAGTGCAAGATGACGAAGCAACACGTGATATGAAGTAGACCAACCACATGAAATACAATTGAATACAAAGCAGATACACACTGCGGTGACCTCATCCACGCATAATCAGAATCACCAGGTAATTTCCAGAGAAGAATAGACTCTCTGAGTGGGGGACAGAACTTCACTAAAAATCAAGAAAGGAAACCAACGAATGTGGCAAGCCTATTGATGAACACTGCACAGCTAAATCAACATACACTTAGACCGTTTAGATCTCAATAACAATAGCATGGATTGTAGGGCATAGTAGACAGCACCCAGGCTCAAGCCATAGGCACCTCCAAAACGAACTGCAAAGTACATTATGTAGGACTACAACCGTACAACGTATTCGTGCCATCTACTGAGATATAGTTCAAGGTACTGGGCTAAGAACAAAACGGAATGAAGACTCGATAAGGAAACGCGTTCGTCAAGTACAAAACCAGCGTCCACTCAAGGGTACCTATCTAGTGACAACCGCTACAGACTTCACACTTTCCACTCACCTTGATTGACTAGCATGAAGGCACATTCGGGGGATATCAGCATAGGCACGCCCAGTATCACATTCTGATGGATCTGTGTGGGCAACGAGCCCACCGCATCACCAAGGAGACGAAGCTGGGTGCGTAAGTAGACGCAATCTGAAGCATACCAGCAGTGTATAGAAGAGAGTTCAAGCATGAGAAGCTACTACTCGAGTGGCAGTAACGTAAAAAAAAGGCTGTGCTCCAACCAGAAGATGACCCGACATAGCTGTAGGACTGATATATATGAATTCTATATATATATATGTATATGTTTGTGTAAACTTAGATGTGTACACGCTAAAGGTACACATAAAAAGCATAGAGGGTACGTATATCTTGGTTCGCACGCGTGTACGCAATTGGGACAATACGTGCACGTATATTTGTGCTATTCTATATTACGCACATCAGTGCTGTCCGGTTCACCGAAAATCGTGACAAGTAGTAGCATAGAATGTATGCATATACAAAGTGACCTAATTGAGACTTGCACGAAGAAAAATGGCATACCATCAACGTCCCACAAAAGAATGTTATCGGCGGACTTAACTAAAATAATTGTTCGGTTCTCATTCACAGTTTCATCGCTGCACGATGGTCTACTTCGTGAATTCCGTGAAGAATTTTCTGTAGAAGAAAGCGCTTGATTACTCTGGCGCTCACATGGAGAGGCATGGCCACATGCATATTCAACCACAGCGATATTCATCACTCCCTCTTTACATCATGTTCGGCGCATGCGACGGGGCATACACTAGAAATGTGCACACATCTACACTATGCCCTGTACATTTAAAATATTGTGTTTTTTGAATATTTATTTTTACTCACGCGCGCGAACTGCGAAGTGGCACTTTTGTGATAAACCCTACTGCGTGTATTACCCTGGAACTGTGAATACATAGGCAATTAGACTCTCTCTCTCTCTACCAGAGGCAACAATTTAAAAAAAAATATTTTAACAAATACATGTGAACGTCATAGTATGTAGTGTAATATGCATACAGTAGTAGGGCCTACTTGAGGGTCTCAGACATAAGAGTAAGGTTACTCTTTGGTTGCTTATCGCACTTGAAGCTATGCTATAGTTTTTATGGAAAGAAAAACCAAACAGCAAGCTACCCACCGGGTGAGAAACCTTATTAAGGTTGTTTCATGCAAATCCTAATGTGGACATATTTTAAGTTGTACTTAAAACTTAAAACAACTTACAGAACTGTTTGGAATGATTTCACAGTTACGTTTGTTGTAGACTAGTTTATATAATATTGTATATAAACTGAATACAGATTGTAGAGAAACATCAAGCAGGTTGAGTCTTCAACTTGTCTAATGAACTTTGTAATGAAGTAGGTTTTTGCTGCTAGAAGAGTAGTTTTCCTTTCTACCTGGAGTAATCAATACTTGCACCTGAGCGCTTTAAAGTAGTTGTCAACCATATTTATAATAGCCCTCTTGTGTAATTGGTGTCAACACGTGAAATAAGTTTTTTTAAACTCATTTCAGCTTTAAAAAATAATTGTTTGTAGGTCTAAACTCAGTTAGAACTCGAGTCTTAAAACCCAGGTCCCAGGAACGTCTGAAGTCGAAGGAGCACATACGAGTCATGAATTCATGATGTGATATATTTTATGTTTTAGGGTTTAATGGTGCTGTCCACACTGACCACACTGACCACTCTAATAATAATCACTAATGACTAATCAACTACATAATCACATTGACTTCAAATAAAAATGAGAACAGACCGTAAGTCACTCTCAACTTCTCAAGAGCCCATAAAGCGATCACTAGGTAATTTTTTTAAATGTTTTTTAAAAAAACAATACGGAGTCGTAGGAAGGGCAAAGACCGGAAGCGATGCAAGCGAGCAGAGTAGTTGAGGATTTGAGGGAGTCAAGTTGAGGCTTTTGAAGACACTTGAGCCTCATTGTTTATTTTGTAATTTTTAGATAATAACAAAAATTAAAAAGGTTAAACCAGTCAAAAGCGATTTTTACAAATACAAATGTATATTGATTAGATGATATTTCTTTATGGAGTAGCTATTCTGGGAAAACAGTCAAATCAAAACAGTAATGAGCAAACAACTAAACATACAAAGTCATATGTACGAATGACAAATTATTTACAAAAGAAAATTGTTAAAAAAAACAACGCAACAAGTTATACAAGTTTACAATGTTACATATTTGTTTTGGCGAGTACACTAAAACCCTTTTGTTAAAAAAAGAAAAAGTAAAGACTCTCTATGTACAACTCTACATACTTTTTGTTAAAAAAAACTACAAAACAAATACGTATTTAAAATAAAAAAGCAAGCCCCGCCTTCATCTCTGAGTCTGATTGGCCGTCCAGCTGCCGTCTGTGCCGTGTAAATAAAAAGGTTCAAAGTAAATAATATATATGGGGAGACAGAGGGGCATAGTGAATACTAAAACTTATTACGTACATTCATACACTACTCAGTCAATCGGCCAAGTTGGTACACACTACATCAAAGCGAACCGTTTGACACGAGAACAGATGAGCGATGTTTATGATGCAAGTCGGCTTTGGGAGTTTCCTGTGGTGCCGGAGAACGAGGATATGCGTGAAAGAGTCCTCGAAGAATACTCATTTGATGTAAGACTTTGATAGGATGGTTGCTTGTGTGCATTAAACTGTGATAGGATGGTTGCTTGTGTGCAGTAGACTGTGATAGTATGGTTGCTTGTGTGCATTAAACTAGATATAGGTATCAATTATTACACTGTATGTTCTATAATTAACAAATCGTCGCGTTTCACAACACATTTCTGTTTAGCTTCGAGGATTCTCACCCAATGTAAGACTTAAAATAAGATGTTTGCTTGTGCGGCGGATGCTGTAAGTATGTTCAATTTGAATCAAGTATTATGACGACGTACATGCAAAGGGTCAGGGATTGATCGCATACTGTGGGACTACACGTAGTTTACCAGTATAGATTTCGATACGATTTCGATGCAACTATGGCCGTGTTCGTTGTCAATTTTCAAGACAGACCCTCAAAGTCAATCACGAAATTATCTTCACAGGACAAACACACTGACGAATGCGCCGACATATATACCGACCTTGTTATGCTTATTCATTACATTACAGACCCATCGGGATAACAATCTCTCGACCTTTGTGCAGAGCTTAGCCAATTCACTTGCGACAATTACTCGTTGCAAAGTGGTGTGTCTGACTATTGTGAAGGGCGATAAGCAGATCTTCTACGGAAACCATGGACTCAAAGTTAACACAACACCTCGGTCACAGTCATTCTGTGCCCATGCGATAAATAAGCCGAAGGAGGTTTGTGTGTGTGTGTGTTGCCTGCAAGACCTTTGTTATTTCCTTTACTCGGAGTATATGCAAAAGTACATTCTGCATACAGAGCAATTTTGGCGCTGTTTCTAATTTCAATCGTAAAGATACGATGGCCTATTCCTTGTTCGATTAATTTTCCCAAACAAACACACAACATTTCACCTTTCACACACAACACTTCACTTTTCACACACAACACTTCACCTTTCACACACAACACTTCACCTTTCACACACAACACTTCACCTTTCACTCACAACATAGCCTTTAATTGTGCTGAATGCGTTGGAAGACAACCGCTTCGCCGAAAACCCGCTTGTTCTGGGCGATCCGAACATCAGGTTCTACCATGGCGTCCCGTTGGTGAATATGGACGGTGCAGCATTGGGTGCCCTGTGCAGTATTAATGACCAGCCTTCACGGCTGCGGCCTGACCAGGAGGCAGCGCTGAATTTGATGGCCAAGATGGTGTGTACGTTGCTCAATCTTCTTGGCTAGGGTGTCGTTTGAGGTATATGACGTGCTGGGATGGTTCTGTGTTTCACATTGCGTGATGTACCGGGACTCACTTAAAATCAATACATCGTTCGTGTTTGTATTGAAACTAGCAATCTCTGGTTACAGATGTGTATTGTCGGGACCGCGGCAAAAGTAGTGAACTCATTCTCACGCATGAAAGCAACTAACGTTCAATCCCGCTATACCTTTTCCTGTGGCGCGTACATCCGTGCCCATAGTGCGTGGCTCAATTAGAACTCGTCCGTATATTCCGAATGGCAAGGTTCGACGATGACGAAAACCGGGCCAAACGAGCGAAGACTATAAAGCATATCCGTAATGTGTTGGGGAAGAACATTGCCTTCCTACCTTCGTCAAACGCCAGGCTGCATGTACACATAGAGAACTCGGGCAATGTATACGACGAGTTTGAGAAATTGCTACGGTAAGTAGCGGCGGATTCATAAGACACGCCCGATGTCTTACAGTTCATACCAAGTTTGCTGCACGCTTCTACAAGGAGTGTCATTTAGTATATCTCATACACGGCATTTTATACTGCCAATTTTATTTAAGAGTCTCGTAAGGTGAGTCATGCTCAGTGGGTTGAATGCATACTGCAGCAGTCCCCGTGACACACTCTGTCTCAAGCGACCCATATGTCACATGGTTTGCAGCGATGAGAATGGCAGCATGATGATGTTCTTTCAACTCGGCAAAGAACAAAATCTCGAGCAACTCATGTTCTGGCAGCTGACTGAGGTTTATAGAGAACGGCCCTGTGTGGAATACCTGGTAGGCGCTGTAGACGCCTTCTTGATCACGAACTCCCAATATGAGGTACGATGGGTCTATCACTATATTCGCAGCAAATATTTGCAGTAGACTATATATGTATGTATATATATATATATATATAGATATATATATATATATACATCTATATATATATAATATATATAATATACACACACA
>NW_014039696.1:32886-36669 GCF_001186125.1 Sphaeroforma arctica JP610 | reverse complement strand
TTAATATACGTATACATATATATCTATACATATATATATATATATATGTGTGTGTGTGTGTGTGTGTGTGTGTGTGTGTGTGTGCTTACAAAGACATATATATATATGATTCTGATAATAAGCACACATTGTCTGGATAATTGTGTAGTGTAAATATGTATGTATAGAAGTTCATATCATGTTCTCTCGATGCCATTGTATATTTTAATATTTTCTCGCGATCATCCATGAAAATTTGCGTAGCTCGGCATAAGTTTGTGGCAATACTTTTTAAGTATTGAAAGTACTGGAATATTGGCTTTTTTAAATCTGAAGGCCTAAGTTACAATTCACCTAGTGTCGCTTCCCTACTGCTCTCAGGTGTATTTATTTCCTATTACATATGTATGCTGGACCGTAATGTACACAATATAGAATAAGATGAAGCACTTATTTCTAAGGCTGAGCACTATCAGATTTGTATCGTATCCTTTTTCGCAAGCCAATGACCGCTCGCAGAGGCGTCACTGTGTGTACGTCCGGTCGGCACTGGATATTAGCACAAAGGCCTCACCAGATAGCCATCCTTCGGTCAACCAGCACTCTACACCAGATGTAGCCTTCTCATAACTCAACACACACACCCCACGCACACACACACACTCTCTCTCTCTCTCTCTGTGACCAGAGCTTTTCTCGACGGACCCGAACTACCGGGCCAAAAACTTCACTACCAACGCGGCAGATAGGCCTCTGGTGGTACAGTTCTGTGCACACGACCCGCACACGCTACTGTCAGCGGCAAAATATGTCGAGAACGACTGTGACGCGGTCGATCTCAACCTGGGATGTCCACAGAACATCGCCAAACGCGGGCACTACGGCGCGTTCCTGATGGAGGACTGGAATCTCATTAAGTCCATGGTGGAGATTCTGGATAAAGAGTGCAAGGTACTGTACGCCACATTGGTTGGTTGTTGTTTTAGGTGAGGTGAGGTGTTGTGCTGTGTTGTGTTTTGTCGAGTTGAGTCATACAATCGTCGTAGCACGCTTCAGAGAGCACTCATGTGGGTCCGTCCGATGTTTATCGGTACTTCTGTTTAGTGATGTATTGAGTCTCGTGTACACGATTTAAACCTAGCGCTACGTCACCTTTACACTTCAATCGGATGGAGTCTGCGATTTTATGAGGGATTTCAGTCCCGAATGGCATAGATGCTAGCCTTGCTGTGGCCTAGAATACTGCGAGCTTTTCGAGTCTACCATGCATTCGTAGATGTATTTCTCTGCTGAAGGGTGCGTCTAGCATTGTATGAGACTTTTGTCTCGAGTACAAATTAACAGCCGTGACATATTTGGCTTAAGTTGACCACACGCCTTTTTGTTTTGCTCATTTGTATACCCAGGTACCGGTCACGTGCAAGATTCGCATGTACGACGACGTCCAGAAAACTATTGACTATGCGAAGATGCTCGAAGCTGCTGGGTGCCAGTTATTGACACTCCACGGCCGTACGAGGGACATGAAGGGTCAGCAAAGCGGTATGTTCTCGCATACATGCATGACCGACGCAGAATGGCCTGCAGCACATTAACTACTATAGTTTCCCATACCTATAGTTCCTCGTGGGATGTGATCTGTTTTTGCATTGTGTTTGGTCATATCGCAGATATCTACGCCACGAAATCGCTGCAGTTGTTTCAAAGTTGTTACTCAACGCACGCGCAAATCCCTTCGCACCCCGCAGGCCTCGCTGATTGGTCGATAGTGAAAGCTGTCAAACAGGCCGTGTCCATTCCTGTGATAGCCAATGGGAATCTCATTTATCTGGAAGACGTCCACCGGTGCCTTGAGTACACCGGGGCTGACGGGGTCATGAGCGCAGAGGGTAATTTGTACAATGCGGCCATGTTTTCGGGCAAGGAAGTGCCTGTGTGGGATCTGGTGGACGAATATCTGCAGGTGTGCTGAATGGGGATCTGCCAATCGAATAGTGCTAGTGTATGATAGCAGACCATGTATAAACATAGACAGTCGTGTAGTACTAGTGTATAATAACCGACCATTGATCTTATGATCCGCAAATCGCTGTAAGCTGTGTGTGTGATATAACCATCTGTGCGTGACCTTTGGCTAATGCACCGGTCAGAGAACCGAGTGCCTATCAACACTCTGAGACCTGGTTGGCTGGAGTGGGATTCTTAAGTGCTTATAGTGTGGCCTGCGTAGTGCGCGTTGGTTTTGAATGGTTGCCGTGTATGACCCACACTTACCCACGTGCTGCTCGCACCGCCACAGATCTGCCGGGACGTCAACCAGGATGCCCCCACGGCCCGTCATCATCTGTTTAAGATGTACCACGCCGCGCTACCCCAACACACAGACATCAGAGACAAGGTATAGACTCGCGATTGACTTGGTATAGTACTACTGTACAGCGGTTTTGGTAACATCAGTGATAAGGTATAGACTCTCGATTGGCCTGGTATAGTACTACTGTACAGTAGTTTTGGTGACATCAGAGATAAGGTATAGACTCTCGATTGGCCTGGTATAGTACTACTGTACAGTGGTTTTAGTGACATCCTGACTGCAATTAGTGCACGTGGTGACTGTTTTGTCATGTCCTCCTCGTGTACAGTTTCGCTCGCACGGTGTGTGGATGTGCGAGTGTGTACACATACTGAGGCGTATTACAAACATCCACAAAGCACACGGATTTTTCACCACTGCTGTGTGGGCACTAAGTGGCACATTGACAGTCACTGGTCTTGGGCCGCGAAGGATCATATGAATCCCGCGGCATGTTGAGGTTGCTTCATACAATCGTTTGAATCATTTGGCTTTACAATACATGTTTGTATCTGTAGGTAGAAATAGGGGGTTTTCAGTCGGTCGGTGCCTACACGTGTGTTGCGTTGCTCTTGGAAAGAATATGTGGGTGTGGGTTACGCGGAACGGATTTAATGGTGACCATGCCACTTCTGTGACGCTTACTCACATGTTCAGTAGATAGTATAATCATTGGACACCGCCACTGTAGTGCTGTATTTCGTATATGCAGTAACTTATGTATGTGCACAGGACTACCCAGCTCTCTGTAACGGCTATTTGAGTGCCAATTGCGTAGCTTTCTCCGCAATCGGAGGAACAGCTGCGTGCATTCGGCTAATCAATTAACGGTATCATTGACCACGTGCGCATTCCACCCGACACTGTTCACAAGTCATCTCGTTAAAACGGTTTCAATACCTTTCGTACTCTCTTGATGGCTTGTGGAACCGCTACAGCTGAGTAAACTATCTGGTTCCGAAGGTCTGAGCGAGCTTCAAAATCTCGCGAACGAATTCAATGCGCGACTGAAAAGGATAGCAGCGAAAGCAAAGCCAACCGACGCAGAGCTTACGAAGGATCAAACGAAAGACATCAACACAGCCATTGTGGTATGTGTGGCATACGCGTCGACCAGTGTTTGGATGGGCCTGGAAACCGGATGTGAACTTGTGATCGAGGGCCTTGATATACGAGTGTGTGGCTTCGACATGTGCAGAAGTGTACGTTGTTCTTCATGTACATATTATTGTAAATTTAACATACTATATATATTTATATCTTTATTTATATATTTATATATATATATATATATATATATATATATATATATATATATATATATATATATATATATATATATATATATATATATATATATATATATATATATATATATATATATATATAGTATAGTATAGTAGTGTGTGTTAGTAGTTAGTAGTTAGTTAGTTGTAGTTGTAGTGTGTTAG
>NW_014039696.1:28147-32866 GCF_001186125.1 Sphaeroforma arctica JP610 | reverse complement strand
ATATGTATAGTGTGTGTGTTGGTGGGTGTAAATATGTATAGTGTGTGTGTTGGTGTGTGTAAATATGTATAGTGTGTGTGTTGGTGTGTGTATATATGTATAGTGTGTGTGTGTTGGTGTATATAAATATATATATATATTACATAAATGTTTATATATATGTGTGTGTGTGTGTATTTTTATGTGTTCATGTGTGTGTGTGTGTGTATTTTTATGTGTTCGTTTGTGTGTGTGTGTGTACATCAGCCACCATTCTGACTTGCCACCGAGTTGAAACCAGTATATAGTTTTGACAAGTAGAAGAATGCACTAGAGTATATGGCACACCGCCCATCATTATACCTGGACTTCAGTTACACGGTAACCTCCATCAGACTTGGTTCAAATCCTCCCGAATTGTACTTCATATCATTCACAGCTGTCCAGGCCTATCCAATCGCAGAGATAAATGTGTCAATTACTTACAAAACATGAAACGTAGTCTCCTTTTAACCTGTTCTCTTGTTCCACCTCAGAGTGTTGAAAGAGCGTACCCCTACTGGATTTCCCAACCGCGATGTCGACCCGGCACCGTAACGCCGTATGGCGTGACTAGCAGGAAACGAACATTTCATAAGGTACGAGGGCAAGCCCTTGCGGCGCAGACATATCGAATAACCTTTCATCGTCTGTCGGCGGATACTTTAGTTGTAGTTGTACCAAGTCTCGGATGTATACTGTAGTTGTACTAAGTCTCTGATCTATACTGTAGTTGTACTGAGTCTTCGATGTATACTGTAGTATCGTCTGTCGGCGGATACTTTAGTTGTTGTTGTACTAAGTCTTCGATGTATACTGTAGTTGTACTAAGTCTCCGATGCATGCTGTAGTATCGTCTGTCAGCGGATACTTTAGTTGTTGTTGTACGAAGTCTTGGGTGTATGCTGCAGTTGTACTAAGTCTCCGATGTATGCTGTAGTATCGTCTGTTGGCGGATACTTCAGTTGTTGTTGTACGAAGTCTTGGGTGTATGCTGCAGTTGTACTAAGTCTCCGATGTATGCTGTAGTATCGTCTGTTGGCGGATACTTCAGTTGTTGTTGTACTTAGTCTTGGATGTATACTGTAGTTGTACTAAGTCTCCGATGTATGCTGTAGTTGTTTTAAGTCTTCGATGTATACTGTAGTATCGTCTGTCGGCGGATACTTCAGTTGTTGTTGTACTAAGTCTTGGATGTATACTGTAATTGTACTAAGTCTCCGATGTATGCTGTTATTGTACTAAGTCTCCGATCTATACTATAGTTGCACTAAGTCTCCGATCTATACTGTAGTTGTACTAAGTCTCCAATGTATACTTTAGTTGTACTAAGTCTTCGATGTATACTGTAGTTGTACTAAGTCTGCGATGTGCACTGTGCAGTTAGTTCTGGTGGATCCCGTTGCGGCTGCGTTGACACACACTCGTGCCCCACAGTTCTGCGATGGTTGTCCATGATTGTACAGGTGACCCGCCCTTTGCTTAAAGCTATACCAAACATTCTGGCCTGACTGTTGGTTTGGGCATATTCATTCATTCATTCATTCATTCAGGATGGTCCTGGGGGTGTGGCGGTGGACAGAGAAGCGGTGCTTGCTGCCAGGGCCGAGAGGAAACGGAGGAAGGCTGAAGGACGGGTATGTGCGCTGCCCTAATGTGTGGGATTTGAGTTGTGCGGTCAGTGTTTGCGGACTGGAGAATGGGATTGTATAGCCAAGGCAGCCTGTATAGTAAAGGGTGGCCACCTGTGTACCTACAGTAGTCGTTTGAGCCGCGTCGTGCGTCAGGCTTTTTTTAACTCAAGCTGTTGGGATTATTCGGTGGGGTGAAGGTTGTCCGTATGGTGTGCAAATTCATATATGTACTACCGCAGCTGGGGAATGTATCTCCGGCTCGCTTGTAGTAATATATCACTGGGTCGAGTTCTCAATGCATACTGTAAGGATATGCGCATACGTGTAATAGCTGTGCGTATGTGTGTGAAAGTGGGAGGTTGTGGCCAAGGCCTCGATTCTCTTGTCAGATGTATACACCTTTGAAGCCATTCTCAATAGCTGGTGGGTTGGTGTGGTGGGTCGTATGGGCTGGCCACAGTGATTCCGTGTAAGTGCCGTTCGCTGGTCTTGTTTGCGCGATGAGTCATATATCGTGCACCGATGTCTGCACCGATGTCAGTAGCTCTCGCGTCAGTCACAAGCAATGCCTTCCCGTTGTACTTAATTCGATGGTGTTCTGAGTGGCCCAGGTCAGGCCTTGTGCATTTTGTAATGCCTCGTTTTTCGCATCTGATTAGACTTGCATTGTATATACACAACATGTTACGTGCTTGCGTTTGTACTGATGGTTGTATCCACTGCGTGTGTGTCTGTGCAGGAGTCTCGTCTGCACAAGATATACACAGCATGTTACGTGCTTGCATCTGTACTGATGGTTGTATCCATTGCCTGTGTGTCTTTGCAGGAGTCTCGTCTGCATAAGCTGTGCACCGTGTGCCGTCGCAACATGCCGTCGCAGAAGTCGGGCGAGCTCAAACAATGTGGAGTGTGCATAAAAACGCTGAAGAACAAAGCCCACCACAGCACAGACACGGCGTCGAAAATCGACTCCGATATGGAGGCGAAGGTCAATGCCGATGTTCAGGCCAAGACAGAGGTGGCTACGGGTGGTGATGCGAAAGAGGGACCGGGAACAGTTACGGAAGCGGTGGCAAACGCAGACAATGGCACTGCGCCAGGGACTGCCACGCGGGTCGGTGGCGAGCACGAAGACAAGAAACTGTCGTCCGTGTGCTGACGCGGGTGCGTTGTGGGCAGGTTGGGAGTGTGGATTTAGTACTCAGAGCGCAAACGTAGTGTAGTGAATATTAAAGCAGTAATAAAGTAGACTGCAGCACTTGTACCTCTGGTGGACAGTAATTGTGGTTCTCAGAGGCATTCAGCCAGTATGATATTTATACAGTCAGTATAATATTTATACAACCACTATAAAATTATACAGCCAGTATGATATTTATACAGCCAGTATGATATTTATACAGCCAGTATGATATTTATACAGCCAGTATAATATTTTAACAGCCAGTATGATATTTATACAGCCAATGTGATATTTATACAGCCAGTATGATGTACATACAGCCAGTATAATATTTATACAGCCAGTATGATATTTATACAGCCAGTATAATATTTATACAGCCAGTATGATTTTTATACAGCCAGTATGATATTTATACAGCCAATATGATATTTATACAGCCAGTATGATATTTCGCCCGCTAAGTGGTAAAATATATATTAAAAGTGCTGTGTGGTGTTTTGAAGTGCTAGAACTATGCCACCCTTGGACGTAGATTGTTTTATAATAGGTTGACTGCGCTATATCGTGTCCATGTGCACAAGGAACGCTGGTGTCAAGTTAGTTCATCTCATTTTGAAGGCAGAATCATGACGCTCTAGCACTCAGGAGGCACTCCTTGGCCTGATTAACTTCGACCATCACGCATATGATTTCCAATAGAGGAAGAATATGTATCTCTCACTCGTCACCGGTCTGCTGTCTGTAGTTGTGACAGTTGTGGTGCTCACAGGCAGGTCGCAGCGTTTATGGTGCCGAGCGCTCATTGGCAACTTATAGCCCAGTGCATTGTGAAGATGAAGTCGTAATATTGCATTTGGTATACGCGGTTCGGGGGTGTCAGACAAACATGCGCTGTCTACATATAAAACGAGCCATGCGATATATGGAAAGGGCAACACATGAGTCGTCGCGAGCGAAGACCTCAGGGACGATGGCTTATAATTGCTGTTCAAACGTCGGGTGCGAGTAATGTACCAGGGTCACGAACTTGATACTCTTCGACAGCATGAGCTATCTTACCCTGAATGAATCTCTATAAATTAACTCGAGGCGGCGAGAATGTTGGAGGAGTTTTTTGCGACCAACCAGTTTACGCGTCTCGGTATTTAAAATATATCATACTTGACTCTGGCTGCGGGCTGCATTGTCCCGGGAAAGCGATAAAAACACGTGTGTCAACATGAAGTAGCAGATAAATAAGCACTGATTAGCGAGAATTAACCTCGGTGATGTATGGATAGATGTGAAGCATACACTGCCACACGTATTGGCGTACGACTCTACGACAATAGTGCGACCCGACAGTCCTGGTCAACGCAATTTACATTGAGCATAGACACAATGAGTAACAATCCAAGTATCGCGCTTAGGATCACTATCACAATTTACAGCGCAGCGAGTCATAAACGTGGGCTGATTACTACACTACCCGAACTACCACAGCCTTGTTCGTTATCTCAGGTAGCTACAAAGATGTGGCACACCCATGCCACAACAAAATAAAACAGAATAATAGATATATACCCATTGCGGGCTCAGACTGTTTCTGACTGGCACTTATTCTAAATTGTACCCGAACGTCGCATCGAATCCGACGCACCGGCTGAAACAGTGTTTGCATAATGAGAGTTTGTTGATTGCGTAAGTAGCTGTTTATTTGCCTAATAAACGTCCATATATTCAACCTCTCCAGGCTGACTTGCGCTTTCTGACCGTAGCGAGAGCCTCGACGGGATCAGTCGTACCTATCGAATATAGTGATCATGCAATGCGGGTTTAGAGATCTTGCAAACGAAGTGCCATACGAAAAGAACATCATGACAATGCTAAACTCGAGAATTG